>NW_026511893.1:180824-245824 GCF_027579735.1 Bombina bombina | reverse complement strand
AGAGATTTCTTCTACTACCTCCCTTTTCAGATCGACGATATACTCTTATATATACCATTACCTCTACTGATTCTTGTTTCAGTACTGGTTTGGCTTTCTACTATATGTAGATGAGTGTCCTGGGGTAAGTAAGTAAGTCTTATTTTTTGTGACACTCTAAGCTATGGTTGGGCATTTTATATGTAAAGTTCAAAATATATGTGTTTAAACTTATATTTGCCATGATTCAGGATAATCAGTATTCCTTCATTCAGACTGTCAGTTTCATTATTTGGGATAATGCATATGAATAAATATTTTTTTCTTACCTTGAAATTTTCAATTGACTTTTTTCCCTGCGGGCTGTTAGGCTCGCGGGGGCAGAAAATGCTTCAATTTATTGCGTCATTCTTGGCGCTAACTTTTTTGGCACAAAATTTTATCATTTCCGGCGCCGTAGTTGATGCCGGAAGTTTGTTCGTTGTTACGTCATTTTTTGACGCATGTGTGTTCAGATGTTTTTTTGTGCCAAAAAATGTGGGCGTCGTTTTCGGCGTCAGAGGATGTGGCGTCATACTTGGCGCCAAAAAATATGGGCGTTGTACTTAGCGCCAATAATGTGGGTGTCATACTTGGCGCCAAAAATGTGGGCGTCATGCTTGTTCCACATTTTTTCTCACATTATTTCAGTCTCACTTTTTTGTTGCTTCTGGTTGCTAGAGGCTTGTTTGTTTTGCATTTTTTCCCATTCCTGAAACTGTCATTTAAGGAATTTGATAATTTTGCTTTATATGTTGTTTTTTTCTATTACATATTGCAAGATATTCAAACACTGTTCCTGTATCAAGAAATGCTGAGGGATTCCTGCTGACTGAGTTCAGTCCTACCAAAGCTAAGTTCATTTATTTTAATTTTATGAATGTTTATCTTTAGCTATGGTTTGTAATAAGTTATCATGATAAACTTTTACATGCAGAATCCATTAGTATTTATGCTTTATATATTGCTATTCTTTTTACATCATATGTACAAGATATACTTAGAAATTTATAAGAATATTTTTCTGATTCTATTTTAAAGACATCCCGCCTTCTAATAAATTTTTAGGTCTTTTTCAAACTTCTTTTTTAGTTCATGAAGTTTCAAATGACCAACAACATAACGAATTATCCTTCTCTGATGGTGTTTTTTTCTCATTCAGAATTTTTCTTCATCAGATATTGACACTAACAAATCTACTTTTTATTTTTTAATAGAGTACATTTGTTCATTGTTCAAAGGTGTTGATTATTTTGGATATTGAAGTCACTAGTTCTTTGGATTTTAAAGACTAGCTAACATTTAAATTCTGCTTATTTATCTTCTGTGATTTCTTCAGAGGTTTTTTTCCAGTTCCTGATACTAGGGGATACTAGGGAATGGAATAGGCTGAGATACTAATAAAAACAATGTATTTACACAAAGAACAGGTAAATTACAAAATACAGGTAAAAAGCAAATGTACATATACAGAAATGTTATTATATCTCGATTTCATACCTCTTTTTATTTAAAGACTTAAATGCATATTTATACGAATTTTTAAGGACGCTGCTATTATGTTTTATACAATGTATTAACTCTTTGTCTTAATCCTGTAGGGAACGAGATATAGAAATTATCCTGTATTAACTATGAATTTATTTACAACCCTAAACCTTAGGAATACACTCATGATATAGTAATCAAGAGAGTAAATAGAGGAGTACATGGACCAGAATAAGAAGTTTTTTAAAGCAATATTGCCAAAAGGGGATTTAGAAGTGAGTTTGCTCAGAGGAAGACCGACAGATCCCATTCTCTATTTAACCCCTTAGGGTACATAGAATCCAACCTATGGATCCAAAATGCCTCTCTTTGTTTTAGAAGCATTTCTCTGTCACCTCCTCCTCTGAGCACTCCCACTTTGTCTATGATTTGCCAACGTAACTGGCTAATTTGATGGCCATATTCCACAAAGTGGCAAGCTACTGGTGCCTTATCATCTTTCTTTCTAATGTTTGACTTATGTTGATTGAGTCTATTTCTCATGCTTTGGGTCGTTTCACCTACATAGATACGGGCACATGGGCATTTAATTATATACACCACATATGTGGATTCGCATGTGTAATGCGATTTTAACTTAAATTTATGACCATTTATAGGGTGTACAAATTCCTTGCCCTTGATAACAGAATTACAATTACCACACCCTAGACATGGGTAACAACCAACATTCCTCTCAGTGATATACCTTTCTTTATTTGGTCGTTTAGATCCTAAGTCAGATTTTACTAGAAAGTCTCCAAGATTTTTAACTCGCTTGAGGGCCATAATAGGTTTATTCTGCAATACTTTTATTTCTTTATTACAATCCTGGATGATATGCCAGTGCCTTCTTATGATCTTAGATATCTTATTACTGTACTCATTATGTTGGGATATAAAAATCAATGTATCATCTTTAGCTTGTCTTGCTTTATCTCTATCCCTTACTTTATGTACATTCTGTATCTCTTGAGTAATTAGCACTGCAGGATACCCTCTATCTAGAAACTTTTTGCCCATTTCCTTAAACCTAGTTTTTTTGATCTCTTGCTCACTGACAATTCTGTCCACCCTAATCAGTTGACTCCTAGGCAATGAGTCCTTTAGTCTGTTGTTATGAAAACTGTCGTACCTTAAAAGAGTATTGCGATCTGTTTCTTTGCAATGTATATCAACTTTCAATTCAGTACCCTTTTTATATACCTCAGTGTCCAGAAACACCATCCTTTCTTCACTTAAATTTAAAGTGAACTCTAGGCCTGCTACCTCATGGTTAATCTCATCCACAAAACGGACCAGGGAGTCCCTGCTGCCCCACCATATGCCAAAGATGTCATCTATGAATCTCCACCAGGTGGCGCCATACTTCTGAAAGAGCTGGTTATTATAAACAAACTTTTCTTCAAAAAAATTCATGTAAAGGTTGGCACATTATGGGGCAGCATTAGACCCCATGGCCGTTCCCTTCTTTTGTATATACTAAGAGTCCCTAAAAATGAAATAATTATAAAATAACACCACTCTTAATAATTCTTCAAAAAAATCAATTTGTTGCAAATTATATTCTCCTGATGTTATTAGCATATGTCTTATTATGCCAATGCCACTCTCGTGCTTTATTGAGGTGTATAAACTCTTTACATCTAATGTGTAAATTATGCATTTAGAGCAGTCTAATTCTAATGTGGATAATTTACTAATGAAGTCACTTGTATCCTTAATGTATGAGGACATTCTTTCTACATAAGGTTGCAGCAATTTATCCAAAAAAACAGCAATATTAGAAAATGCAGATTCTACATTGGAAACAATGGGACGCCCCGGGGGATTTTGCATATTTTTATGTACCTTAGGTACCGTATAAAAAATGGGGGTTCTTGGATGTTCTCTATATAAATATTCTCCCATTGTTTTATCAATAATACCTGCTCTAGTGGCATTAGTTATAATGCGTTTGATTTCTTTCTGGATCTTAAAAATAGGGTTGGTGTCTAACTTCTGATAGGTGTCAGTATCTTGTAGCTGTGTCAGAATCTCATTTATATAATACTCTTTATCTAGGACTATGGTGGCTCCGCCCTTGTCCGCTCTTTTTATGATGATTTCATTGTCTTTTTGTTTAATAGTTTTAATGGCCTCTCGTTCGACCTTAGATAAATTCAAGTTTTTCCTTTTTCTATCCTTGGTTACTTTTGTTTCTAATTCTTTAATATCAGACATGACCAATTTCGTGAATGTATCTAGACTGCTGTTGTGTACCTGAGGTGTAAATGTGCTCTTTTTGTATAGATTATACCTTTTTGGAGTGATAGCACAGCATTTGTCAGATTTACTTAACATATTATCATTTATGCCAATATGTTTATTACCAAAAAACAATTTCAATTTTATACTTCTGAAAAATCTAAACAAATCCTTGTTTAGCTCAAAGAAGTCCAGTTCTTTATAGGGGCAGAAGGATAACCCTTTTTCTAAAAGTTCGTACTCACTGTTCTCCAATTTGGTTTTAGAAATGTTTATCACTGTTTGCGGGGCTTCCGTTTGCCTTGTCCCCTCATCTTCATCCGCTTGGACTGCTCTCCACCGGTGTTTCCTCCCACCTCTGTGGCTCCATCTTCGCTGCTGGATAAAAAAGGGGATGATGATCCGGATGACGTATCTGATGTGGCACCGCCCCCTTCCTTACGTCTCTGCTGTTGATTGGTATATCGCCCTTGGCGTCGCTGTGACGTAGTGGGGAATCCTATCTGTGACTCAAAATAACCCAACCTCCACTTGTAAACTCTGCCTCTCATATAGTCGTCTTCATCACGGACAAATTTTAACCGCTTCCGTTCCTGAATCTGCTTTTTCAGGTCAGATATTTTTTCATTTGTTTTCTTCAGGAATTCGTCCAAAGCTTCAGCTGTTAGCGACTTTACCAATTCATTTCTGCAGGTTTCTATATCTTTTTCTTGTTGTTCCACATCTTTAAGTAGATATTCTACGGTCAGGGTTATTAGATCATAACTGCATTTATTCAAAATAGCCTCGAATTTATCACAGTATTCTTCATTCTCACGTAGTAATGTGGGGCGGGTGTTTATCCGTAGGCCTCTCGGAATCCTTTTAACCCTATGATATTCGGATAACGTTGTAATATGTAGATCCCAAGCTACATTCTTGCTCTTTAAATTTTCAAATTTTTTCTCATGGTCTTGGATGGGTATGGTTTTCAAAAAGTCTCTAGATCCTCTGGTTAGAGTGGTTATACGTGCTGCTTCCATTTCAGTGTACATAAATACTTTGTTACCATCTGTATTTTGCTGCTTTTCCATCTTAAAGGATTATATCCGTATTCAAATGTCCTTAATCTTTAACCCTTCTGCTCGAGTCCCCAGTCGCTCATATAGATACAGCACTGCAAGATGAGACCGGCACAGGGCAATGCCTAGGCTCTGATGCAAATTGGTCAAGCTGGCGACCTCCAGCTCCACAATGCAAAACAATCAAACAGTCCACAGCATCAGTTAAGTAAAGGAATCTTCTTTATTAAATGATTAAAAGCATACAAGACAGGTATGCAATGTTTCGAGACTGTAGTCTCTTAATCATAATAGCAGCGTCCTTATCCTTCTGCCCCTATAAAGAACTGGACTTCTTTGAGCTAAACAAAGATTTGTTTAGATTTTTCAGAAGTATAAAATTGAGATTGTTTTTTGGTAATAAACATACTGGCATAAATGATAATATGTTAAGTAAATCTGACAAATGCTGTGCTATCACCCCAAAAAGGTATAATCTATACAAAAAGAGCACATTTACACCTCAGCTACACAACAGCAGTCTAGATACATTCATGAAATTAGTTATGTCTGATATTAAAGAATTAGAAATAAAAGTAACCAAGGATAGAAAAAGGAAAAACTTGAATTTATCTAAGGTCGAACGAAAGGTCATTAAAACTATTAAACAAAAAGACAATGAAATCATCATAAAAAGAGCGGACAAGGGCGGAGCCACCATAGTCCTAGATAAAGAATATTATATAAATGAGATTCTGACACAGCTACAAGATACTGACACCTATCAGAAGTTAGACACCAACCCTATTTTTAAGATCCAGAAAGAAATCAAACGTATTATAACTAATGCCACTAGAGCAGGTATTATTGATAAAACAATGGGTGAATATTTATATAGAGAACATCCAAGAACCCCCATTTTTTATACCGTACCTAAGGTACATAAAAATATGCAAAATCCTCCGGGGCGTCCCATTGTTTCCAATGTAGAATCTGCATTTTCTAATATAGCTGTTTTTTTTGATAAATTGCTGCAACCGTATGTAGAAAGAATGTCCTCATACATTAAGGATACAAGTGACTTCATTAGTAAATTATCCACATTAGAATTAGACTGCTCTAAATGCATAATTTACACATTAGATGTAAAGAGTTTATACACCTCAATAAAGCACGAGAGTGGCATTGGCATAATAAGACATATGCTAATAACATCAGGAGAATATAATTTACAACAAATTGATTTTTTTGAAGAATTATTAAGAGTGGTGTTATTTTATAACTATTTCATTTTTAGGGACTCTTGGTATATACAAAAGAAGGGAACGGCCATGGGGTCTAATGCTGCCCCATAATGTGCCAACCTTTACATGAATTTTTTTGAAGAAAAGTTTGTTTATAATAACCAGCTCTTTCAGAAGTATGGCGCCACCTGGTGGAGATTCATAGATGACATCTTTGGCATATGGTGGGGCAGCAGGGACTCCCTGGTCCGTTTTGTGGATGAGATTAACCATGAGGTAGCAGGCCTAGAGTTCACTTTAAATTTAAGTGAAGAAAGGATGGTGTTTCTGGACACTGAGGTATATAAAAAGGGTACTGAATTGAAAGTTGATATACATTGCAAAGAAACAGATCGCAATACTCTTTTAAGGTACGACAGTTTTCATAACAACAGACTAAAGGACTCATTACCTAGGAGTCAACTGATTAGGGTGGACAGAATTGTCAGTGAGCAAGAAATAAAAAAAACTAGGTTTAAGGAAATGGGCAAAAAGGTTCTAGATAGAGGGTATCCTGCAGTGCTAATTACTCAAGAGATACAGAATGTACATAAAGTAAGGGATAGAGATAAAGCAAGACAAGCTAAAGATGATACATTAATTTTCATATCCCAACATAATGAGTACAGTAATAAGATATCTAAGATCATAAAAAGGTACTGGCATATCATCCAGGATTGTAATAAAGAAATAAAAGTATTGCAGAATAAACCTATTATGGCCCACAAGCGAGTTAAAAATCGTGGAGACTTTCTAGTAAAATCTGACTTAGGATCTAAACGACCAAATAAAGAAAGGTATATCACCGAGAAGAATGTTGGTTGTTACCCATGTCTAGGGTGTGGTAATTGTAATTCTGTTATCAAGGGCAAGGAATTTGTACACCCTATAAATGGTCATAAATTTAAGTTAAAATTGCATTACACATGCGAATCCACATATGTGGTGTATATAATTAAATGCCCGTGTGCCCGTATCTATGTAGGTGAAACGACCCAAAGCATGACAAATAGACTCAATCAACATAAGTCAAACATTAGAAAGAAAGATGATAAGGCACCAGTAGCTTGCCACTTTGTGGAATATGGCAATCAAATTAGCCAGTTACGTTGGCAAATCATAGACCAAGTGGGAGTGCTCAGAGGAGGAGGTGACAGAGAAATGCTTCTAAAACAAAGAGAGGCATTTTTGATCCATAGGTTGGATTCTATGTACCCTAAGGGGTTAAATAGAGAATGGGATCTGTCGGTCTTCCTCTGAGCAAACTCACTTCTAAATCCCCTTTTGGCAATATTGCTTTAAAAAACTTCTTATTCTGGTCCATGTACTCCTCTATTTACTCTCTTGATTACTATATCATGAGTGTATTCCTAAGGTTTAGGGTTGTAAATAAATTCATAGTTAATACAGGATAATTTCTATATCTCGTTCCCTACAGGATTAAGACAAAGAGTTAATACATTGTATAAAACATAATAGCAGCGTCCTTAAAAATTCGTATAAATATGCATTTAAGTCTTTAAATAAAAAGAGGTGTGAAACATTTCTGTATATGTACATTTGCTTTTTACCTGTATTTTGTAATTTACCTGTTCTTTGTGTAAATACATTGCTTTTATTAGTATTTCTATCTATGGATGGCAGTATCCACACATTTAGATCACAATTGCATTTATATGTGTAAGTAAGAGATGAAAGGGTTACTCTAAGCACAAGGTGTGTTATTTTGGATCCTGAATGTGATTGGTTTACACTGCCTTTAAATTAAGAGACAGGTGCATTATTGTGTATGCATGATTAAGAGACTACGGTCTCGAAACGTTGCATACCTGTCTTGTATGCTTTTATCATTTAAATAAAGAAGATTCCTTTACTTAACTGATGCTGTGGACTGTTTGATTGTCCTGCTAAATATACTATTATTCTTATAGCAAATAGTATTTATTTTTTTCCTTCAGATGGTCGTATCTTATTTAAGGAAAATTATTTTCAGGTACTTTTCTTAGACCTGTAATTTATTTGGCTGATGTTGCAATTGCTTCATCTTTCTGGTTGGATACTTTAAGATCAAGTATCGGATTATGTTTTGTTTAGCATTGTTAAAAGGACAAAATCTACTACTTGTTTGAAGTTCAGACTAAGTGCTATTGCATTGTCTTGCTATCTTGCATTTGTTGATTGTGCAAGTCCAGTGTGTTGTCTGATCCTTTAACTTGATTAACATGCTAATAATTTCATTTGTGTTGTCATTTTATTAAATATTTTCACAAATGAGGTTTAATCTATGTCTTTAGCTGTTTTAGCTAGAAGAACTTTGAGATTTTAATCTTGGAATGCTAATTTGATTTCTAAAATCCATATTTCTTTTTTTCCAAGATAATCAATTATTTGGTTCATAATTGGATTTAATTCTTTAACTGTTACTCTGGGCTTCAAGATTGAGTTCTAAGACTAAAACTTTAAGCTTATATTAGTTTTCTGTTCTTACTAAGGAACGGAATCCTGAATTCTTCCCCAAGTAACATGTTTATAATTGGAAGTTTTTTTCTTCATTCAATTAAGCCTTTTAAAAGTTCAAAGTCAGCTCCCCAAAATTTGCATGTAGGTGCAGTTCTTATTCCAGCTTGGCTGGTAAGGTGCAGGTTAAGAGTTTTTTGAAATTTGTTTGGTTCTATTCGGTCCAAACTTCTTAGATTTTGGGTACAGAATAGGATTCAGAGTAAAACCGTCTGTGAGAAGTCTTTTTTCTCTATCATATTCCAGCTATTCCAGTAAGACTAACACTTTCCTGAAGTGTGTTTCAGACCTATATGTTTTGGGTACTGGTGAAGTACGGCTGGTCACCCGTTGGGGCTCAAGCGCTGCTCAGACCTGGAGTTTTCTGGGGTATTTATTCCAGTTTCATTTTAGGAACTGGGTTTTGGGGTTTTATTCATGACTATTCATTGTTCCAAAGATAGAAAATCTTTTTGAATTATTATATAAGTGTACCATCTTTTAGAATGGAGTTTATATGGTTTATTCTGCCTTTTTGGTCAGTGATGGCATTATTTGTTTACAATAGATACAATAGATGCATATCTTCATTTTCTGTTTTCATTCAGATTATTTTTATTTTCTGAGATTCTCTTTTTTTTTGACAAGCATTACCAATTTGTTGCTTTTCCTTCTGGTCTAGCGACAGCTCTAAGAATCTTTTCAAGGTTCTCAGTGTTCCTTACTTGGACGGTATCGTGGTACTGGCTCAGTCTTTTCATTCTGCAGAATCTCATACGATTCAACTTCGTTGTTTCTTCAAGACATGGTTAGAGGATCTTTTTATCAAAAGCTCCTTGATTCCTCACACAAGGGTCACCTTTTTTTAGGTTTCCAGATAGATTGTGTCAATGTTTTTGTCTCTTACAGACAAGTGACAAGTTTATTAGGTTCCGTTTGTTGGAACCTTCAGTCTCTATTATTTCCTTCAAGTTGCTATATATGCATGGAAGTTTTAGGTTTCATGGCTGCAGCATTGGATTCGATTCCCTTTGCTCATTTCATAGGAAACCTTTCCAGTTTTTTATGCTGAATAATGGTGCAGGGATTCTAGGATATCACTTTTTATATCTTTGAATCCTAATGTTTAACTATCTTTGATTCGGTGGTTAAGATCACCATCATTTAGTTCTACAGGTCTCTTCGGTTCTTTCAACCTGGACCATGATCTCTACAGATGCGAGTCTTTTAGGTTGGGAGGCTGTCTGAGGATCTCTGTCAGCACAAGGGGTTTGGAAATCTCAGGAGGCGAGATTACCATTTGATATTTTGGAACTCCGTGCATTCTCAGAGTTCTTCAGTTGGTTTCTTTTTGAAGAAGAGATGTTTATTGTTTTTTCAGACAGACAATGTCACAACTGTGGCGTATGTCAATCATCAGGGTGGGACTATCAGTCCTTAGGCTGTGACAGAATTATCTCGGATATTTGCTTGGGCTAAATACAGCTCCTATCTAATTTCTGTGGTCTTTTTCCCAGGTATAGACAATTGGGAAGCGGATTGTCTCTGTTAATCAAGCTTTACATCCGGGAGAATGGTCTCTTTACCCAGATATGTTTTTCAATTTTTCAGATGTGAGGGCTTCCAGAAATAGATCTGATGGCATCTCATCTAAACAAGGAACTTCCCAGGGGCCTATTCAGGTCCGGGGATCCTCAGGCGGAAGTAGTGTATGCATTGACACTTCATTGGAATTATCAATCTGCCTATATTTTTTCATCTCTGGTTCTTCTTTTAAGAGTGATTTTCAAAATCATCAGAGAGCAATCTTTGGTGTGGCTGGTGGCTCCAGCATGGCCACACAGGTTTTTGTATATGGTTCTTGTTCGGATGTCCAGTTGCCAATCTTGGTTACTTCCATTAAGGCCAGACCTTATATCTTAACATTCATTTTTTTCATCAGGAATTCAAATTATTAATTTGATGGTATGAAAATTTAACGCTTAGTACTTAGTCATAGAAGTTTCTCTGACTCAGTAATTAATACTATGTTGCAGGCTCGTAAATCTGTGTCTAGTAGGAATTATTATCGAGTTTGGAAGATTTACATCTCATGATGCTCTTCTTATGAATTTTCTTGGCATTCTTTTAGAATTCCTAGGATTTTTTAGTTTCTTTATAAGTTTTTTTGTCTGCAAGTTCCTTGAAAGGACAAATATCTGCTTTTCCTGTGCTGTTTCACAGTAAGAATTGCTAAATCTTTCTGATATTCATTGTTTTGTTCAGGCTTTGGTTCGTATCAAGCCTGTCATTAAGCCAATTTCTCCTCTTTGGAGACTTAATTTGATTCTGAAGGCTTTACAGGCTCTTCTGTTTCTTTGGACATTAATTACTTTCATGGAAAGTATTGTTCTTTTTAGACATCTCTTCAGCTAGAACAGTTTTTGAATTATCTGTTCTTTCTTGTGAATCTCCTTGTTCTGATTTTTCATCAGGATAAGGTGGTTTTTGCTGTCCTCATTTCAATTTTCACCTAAAGTTGTGAATTCTAACAACAGTAGTGGAGGAATTATTGTCTTTTCATTGTGTCCTAATCCTAAGAATTCCTTGGTAAGATTCTTACATTCTTTGGATGTGTTAAGAGTTTTGAAATATTATGTTGAAGCTATTCAGATTTCAGACAGACTTCTAGTCTATTTGTTATCTTTTCTGGTTTTAGGAAGGTCAGAAGGCTTCTGCCATTTCTTTGGCATCTTGGTTAAAGCTTTTGATTCATCATGCTTATTTGGAGTCGGGTTAATCCCCGTCTCAGAGGATTACGGCTCATTCTACTAGGTCAGTTTCTACTTCCTGGCCTTTTTAAGAATGAAGCTTCTGTTGATCAGATTTGCAAAGCAATGACTTGGTCTTCTTTGCATAGTTTTACTAAATTCTACCATTTTTATGTTTTCTCTTCTTTAGAAGCAGTTTTTGGTAGAATAGTACTTCAGGCAGCTGTTTCAGTTTGATTCTTCTGCTTATCATTTCAGTTTTTTTCATTATAAAAATTAAAACTTTTGATTTGGGTAGTGGATTAATTTTTCAGCGGAATTGGCTGTCTTTATTTTATCCCTCCCTCTCTAGTGACTCTTGCGTGGAAGTTCCACATCTTGGGTATCTGCTATCCCATACATCACTAGCTCATGGACTCTTGCTAATTACATGAAAGAAAACATAATTTATGTAAGAACTTACCTGATAAATTCATTTCTTTCATATTAGCAAGAGTCCATGAGGCCCACCCTTTTTTGTGGTGGTTATGATTTTTTTGTATAAAGCACAATTATTCCAATTCCTTATTTTTGATGCTTTTGCTCCTTTCTTATCACCCCACTTCTTGGCTATTCGTTAAACTGAATTGTGGGTGTGGTGAGGGGTGTATTTATAGGCATTTTAAGGTTTGGGAAACTTTGCCCCTCCTGGTAGGAATGTATATCCCATACGTCACTAGCTCATGGACTCTTGCTAATATGAAAGAAATGAATTTATCAGGTAAGTTCTTACATAAATTATGTTGTTTATTTTTTTTATTTTTTAAAGCCTTGATATGTGCCCTAAAATCAATATATACTCTGAGGAGCCAACATAGACAATTTAGCCCACCATATCCTCTATTAAGGGTGTTAAGTATAATTTCCCTTATGAAAGCAGCATGAAATATAAATAAAACATAATTTATGTAAGAACTTACCTGATAAATTAATTTCTTTCATATTGGCAAGAGTCCATGAGCTAGTGAAGTATGGGATATACAATCCTACCAGGAGGGGCAAAGTTTCCCAAACCTCAAAATGCCTATAAATACACCCCTCACCACACCCACAATTCAGTTTAACGAATAGCCAAGAAGTGGGGTGATAAGAAAGGGGTAAAAAGCATCAACAAAGGAATTTGGAAATAATTGTGCTTTATACAAAAAAATCATAACCACCATAAAAAAAGGGTGGGCCTCATGGACTCTTGCCAATATGAAAGAAATGAATTTATCCGGTAAGTTCCTACATAAATTATGTTTTCTTTCATGTAATTGGCAAGAGTATGGGATATCAATACCCAAGATGTCGAACTCCACGCAAGAGTCACTAGAGAGGGAGGAATAAAAAACATAATTTATGTAAGAACTTACCTGATAAATTCATTTCTTTCATATTAGCAAAAGTCCATGAGCTAGTGACGTATGGGATATACATTCCTACCAGGAGGGGCAAAGTTTCCCAAACCTTAAAATGCCTATAAATACACCCCTCACCACGGCCACAATTCAGTTTAACGAATAGCCAAGAAGTGGGGTGATAAGAAAGGAGCGAAAGCATAAAAAAATAAGGAATTGGAATAATTGTGCTTTATACAAAAAAATCAAGAGTCACTAGAGAGGGAGGGATAAAAATAAAGACTGCCAATTCTGCTGAAAAAATAATCCACAACCCAAATCAAAAAGTTTTAACCTTATAATGAAAAAAACTGAAATCATAAGCAGAAGAATCAAACTGAAACGGCTGCCTGAAGTACTTTTCTACCAAAAACTGCTTCAGAAGAAGAGAAAACATCAAAACGGTAGAATTTAGTAAAAGTATGCAAAGAAGACCAAGTTGCTGCTTTGCAATCTGATCAACAGAAGCTTCATTCCTAAAAGCCCAGGAAGTAGAAACTAACCTATTAGAATGAGCCGTAATCCTTTGAGGCGGGGATTTACCCGACTCCACAAAAGCATGATGAATCAAAGACTTTAACCAAGACGCCAAAGAAATGGCAGAAGCCTTCTGACCTTTCCTAGAACCAGAAAAGATAACAAATAGACTAGAAGTCTTCCTGAAAACTTTAGTAGCTTCAACATAATATTTCAAAGCTCTAACTACATCCAAAGAATGTAAAGATCTCTCCAGAGAATTCTTAGGATTAGAACACAATGAAGGGACAACAATTTCTCTACTAATGTTGTTAGAATTCACAACTTTAGGTAAAAATTTAAATGAAGTCCGCAACACCGCCTTATCCTGATGAAAAATCAGAAAAGGAGATTCACAAGAAAGAGCAGATAATTCAGAAACTCTTCTAGCAGAAGAGATGGCCAAAAGGAACAAAACTTTCCAGGAAAGTAATTTAATATCCAGAGAATGCATAGGTTCAAACGGAGGAGCCTGTAAAGCCCTCAGAACCAAATTGAAACTCCAAGGAGGAGAAATTGACTTAATGACAGGCTTGATTCGAACCAAAGCCTGTACAAAACAATGAATATCAGGATGATTAGCAATCTTTCTGTGAAAAAGTACAGAAAGAGCAGAGATTTGTCCTTTCAAGGAACTTGCCGACAAACCTTTTTCCAAACCATCCTGAAGAAACTGTAAAATTCTAGGAATTCTAAAAGAATGCCAAGAGAATTTATGTGAAGAACACCAAGAAATGTAAGTCTTCCAGACTCGGTAATAGATCTTTCTAGACACAGATTTACAAGCCTGTAACATAGTATTAATCACTGAGTCAGAGAAACCCCTATGACTAAGTATTAAGCGTTCAATCTCCATACCTTCAAATTTAATGATTTGAGATCCTGATGGAAAAATGAACCTTGAGATAGAAGGTCTGGCCTTAATGGAAGTGTCCAAGGTTGGCAACTTGCCATCCGAACGAGATCCGCATACCAAAACCTGTGCAGCCATGCTGGAGCCACCAGCAGTACAAACGAACACTCCATTAGGATTTTGGAAATCACTCTTGGAAGAAGAACTAGAGGCAGAAAGATATAAGCAGGTTGATAATTCCAAGGAAGTGACAACACGTCCACCGCTTCCGCCTGAGGATCCCTGGATCTGGACAGACACCTGGGAAGTTTCTTGTTTAGATGAGATGCCATCAGATCTATTTCTGGAAGCCCCCAGATTTGAACAATCTGAAGAAATACCTCTGGGTGAAGAGACCATTCGCCCGGATGTAACATCTGGCGACTGAGATAATCCGCTTCCCAATTGTCTATACCTGGGATGTGAACCGCAGAAATTAGACAGGAGCTGGATTCTGCCCATACAAGTATTCGAGATGCTTCTTTCATAACCTGAGGACTGTGAGTCCCCCCTTGATGATTGACATATGCCACTGTTGTGACATTGTCTGTCTGAAAACAAATAAACGATTCTCTCTTCAGAAGAGGCCAGAACTGAAGAGCTCTGAAAATCGCACGGAGTTCCAAAATATTGATTGGTAATCTCGCCTCCTGAGATTCCCAAACCCCCTGCGCTGTCAGAGATCCCCATACAGCTCCCCAACCTGAAAGACTCGCATCTGTTGAGATCACAGTCCAGGTTGGACGAACAAAAGAGGCCCCTTGAACTAAACGATGGTGATCCAACCACCAAGTCAGAGAAGATCGAACATTGGGATTCAAGGATATTAATTGTGATATCTTTGTATAATCCCTGCACCATTGGTTCAGCATACAAAGCTGGAGAGGTCTCATGTGAAAACGAGCAAAAGGGATTGCGTCCGATACAGCAGTCATGAGACCTAAAATTTCCATGCACAAAGCTACCGAAGGGAAAGATTGAGACTGGAGGTTTCGACAAGCTGAAACCAATTTCAGACGTCTCTTTTCTGTTAGAGACAAAGTCATGGACACTGAATCTATTTGGAAACCTAAAAAGGTTACCCTTGTCTGAGGAATCAAGGAACTCTTTGGTAAATTGATCCTCCAACCATGTCTTTGAAGAAACAACACAAGTTGATTTGTATGAGATTCTGCAGAATGTAAAGACTGAGCAAGTACCATCCAAATAAGGAAATACCGCAATACCCTGCTCCCTGATTACAGAGAGAAGGGCACAGAGAACCTTCGAAAAGATCCTTGGAGCTGTAGGTAGGCCAAAAGGAAGAGCAACAAACTGGTAATGCTTGTCTAGAAAAGAGAATCTCAGGAACTGATAGTGATCCGGATGAATTGGAATATGAAGATATGCATCCTGTAAGTCTATTGTGGACATATAATGCCCTTGCTGAACAAAAGGCAGAATAGTCCTTATAGTCACCATTTTGAATGTTGGTATCCTTACATAACGATTCAATACCTTTAGATCCAGAACTGGTCTGAAGGAATTCTCCTTCTTTGGTACATTGAACAGATTTGAGTAAAACCCCAGGCCCCGTTCCAGAACTGGAACTGGCATAATTACCCCAGCTGACTCCAGATCTGAAACACATTTCAGAAACGCTTGAGCCTTCACTGGGTTTACTGGAATGCATGAAAGAAAGAATCTTCTCACAGGCGGTCTTACCCTGAAACCTATTCTGTACCCTTGTGAAACAATGTTCTGAATCCAAAGACTTTGAATCGAATCGATCCAAACATCTTTGAAAAATCGTAACCTGCCCCTACCAGCTGAGCTGGAATGAGGGCCGCACCTTCATGCGGATTTGGGAGCTGGTTTTGACTTTCTGAAAGGCTTGGATTTATTCCAGACTGGAGAAGGTTTCCAAACGGAAACTGTTCCTTTAGAGGAAGTGTCAGGCTTTTGTTCCTTATTCTGACGAAAGGAACGAAAATGATTAGCAGCCCTATATTTACCTTTAGATTTTTTATCCTGAGGTAAAAAGGCTCCCTTCCCCCCAGTAACCATTGAAATTATTAAGTCTAACTGAATAATAATTTATTACCTTGGAAAGAAAAAGAAAGCAATGTTGACTTAGAAGTCATATCCGCATTCCAAGACTTAAGCCATAAAGCTTTTCTAGCTAAAATAGCTAAAGACATATACCTGACATCAATTCTAATGATATCGAAAATGGCATCACAAATGAAGTTATTAGCATGTTGAAGAAGTTTAATAATGCTATAAGCATTATGGTCTGACACTTGTTGCGCTAAAGCCTCCAACCAGAAAGTTGAAGCTGCAGCAACATCAGCCAAAGAAATAGCAGGTCTCAGAAGATTACCTGAACATAAATAAGCCTTCTTTAGATAAGATTCAAGCTTCCTATTTAAAGGATCTTTAAAAGAAGTACTATCTGCCGTAGGAATAGTAGTACGCTTTGTAAGAGTAGAGATGGCCCCATCAACTTTGGGGATCTTTTCCCAAAACTCCAATCTATTAGTCGGCAAAGGGTACAGTTTCTTAAACCTTGAAGAAGGAGTAAATGAAGTACCCAGACTATTCCATTCCCTAGAAATTACTTCTGAAATAGAATCAGGAACTGGAAAAACTTCTGGAATAACTACATGAGGTTTAAAAACTGCATTTAAATGCTTAGTAGTTTTAATATCAAGAGGACTAGACTCCTCCATATCTAATGCAATCAACACTTCCTTAAGTAAAGAACGAATAAACTCCATCTTAAATAAATATGAAGATTTATCAGTGTCAATATCTGAGGTAGAATCTTCTGAATCAGATAGATCCACATCACAAATAGATAAGTCAGAATGATGGTGGTCATTTAAAAATTCATCTGAAATATGTGAAGATTTAAAAGACCTCTTACGTTTAGTAGAAGGAGGAATAACAGACAGAGCCTTCCGAATAGATTTAGAAACAAATTCTTTAACATTAACAGGAACATCCTGAACATTAGATGTTGAAGGAACAACAACAGGTAATGGATTATTACTAATGGAAATACTATCTGCTTTTGATAGCTTATCATGACAACTATCACAAACAACAGCCGGAGGAACAGCTACCAAAAGTTTACAACAAATGCGCTTAGCTTTGGTAGAACCGACATCAGGCAGCGCTTTTCCAGAAGTAGATTCTGATCCAGGGTCAGGTAGTGACATCTTGCAATATGTAAAAGAAAAAACAACATATAAAGCAAAATTATCAAATTCCTTAAATGGCAGTTTCAGGAATGGGAAAAAATGCAAAATGAAACAAGCTTCTAGAAAACCAGAAGCAACTGAAAAGTGAGGCTGAAAAAATGTGAAAAAAACTGGCGCCAAGAATGACGCCCAGACATTTTGGCGCCAAGAATGACGTCAAAAAAAGTCCGCAATACACATACGTAAAAAATGACACAATTACGAAAAAACTGACGACATTTTTTGCGCCAAAAAAGTCTCGCGCCAAGAATGACGCAATAAATTGAAGCATTTTCTGCACCTGCGAGCCTAACAGTCTGCAATTTTTGAAAAAAAGTCAATTGAAAATTGAAGGTAAGAAAAATGAAATTTATATGCATTTTCCCAAAATGAAACTGACAGTCTGAATGAAGGAATACTGAATATCCTGAATCATGGCAAATATAAGTTTAAACACATATATTTAGAACTTTACAAATAAAGTGCCCACCATAGCTTTGAGTGTCATAAATAGAAATAAGACTTACTTACCCTAAGACACTCATCTACATATAGTAGATAGCCAAACCAGTACTGAAACGAGAATCAGTAGAGGTAATGGTATATAAGAGTATATCGTCGATCTGAAAAGGGAGGTAGGAGAAGAAATCTCTACTACCGATAACAGAGAACCTATGAAATAGATCCCCTAGAGGAAGACCATTGTATTCAAATAGGCAATACTCTCTTCACATCCCTCTGACATTCACCACCTCCATGGGAGGCAAAGTTTGTAAAACTGAATTGTGGGTGTGGTGAGGGGTGTATTTATAGGCATTTTAAGGTTTGGGAAACTTTGCCCCTCCTGGTAGGAATGTATATCCCATACGTCACTAGCTCATGGACTCTAGCTAATTACATGAATGAAATAAACAACAGCCATATGCTGAAAAATTAATCCACAACCCAAAATATAAGTTATTCTCATGAAGAAAAGAAAAACTTAAAACATCAGCAGAAGAATCAAACTGAAACAGCTGCCTGAAGAACTTTTCTACCAAAAACTGCTTCTGAAGAAGCAAATACATTAAAACGGTAGAATTTAGTAAATGTATGCAAAGAGGACCAAGTTGCTGCTTTGCAAATCTGATCAACTGAAGCTTCATTCTTAAAAGCCCACAAAGTGGAGACTGATCTAGTAGAATGAGCTGTAATTCTCTGAGGCGGGCCTGACCTGACTACAAATAAGCTTGAAGAATCAAAAAGCTTTAACCAAGAAGCCAAGGAAATAGCAGAGGCCTTCTGACCTTTCCTAGGACCAGAAATATAACAAATAGACTAGAAGTCTTACTGAAATCTTTAGTAGCTTCAACATAATATTTCAAAGCCCTTACCACATCCAAAGAATGTAAAGATCTCTCCTTTGAATTCTTAGGATTAGGACACAAGGAACGGACAACAATTTCGCTACTAATGTTGTTAGAATTCACAACCTTAGTTAAAAACTTAAATGAAGCCTGCAAAACCTTATCCTGATGAAAAATCAGAAAAGGAGATTCACAAGAAAGAGCAGAAAGCTCAGAAACTCTTCTAGCAGAAGAGATGGCCAAAAGGAACAACACTTTCCAAGAAAGCAGTTTAATGTCCAAAGAGTGCATAGGCTCAAATGGAGGAGCCTGTAATGCCCTCAAAACCAAATTAAGACTCCAAGAAGGAGAAATTTATTTAATGACAGGCTTAATATGAACTAAAGCCTGTACAAAACAGTGGATATCAGGAAGATTAGCAATCTTTCTGTGAAATAAAACAGAAAGAGCAGAGATTTGTCCCTTCAAGGAACTTGCAGACAAACCCCTATCCAAACCATCCTGGAGAAACTGTAAAATTCTAGGAATTCTAAAAGAATGCCAAGAGAATTTATGAGAAGAACACCATGAAATGCAAGTCTTCCAAACTCGATAATAAATCTTCCTAGAGACAGATTTATGAGCTTGTAACATAGTATTAATCACTGAGTCAGAGAAACCTCTATGACTTAGTACTAAGCGTTCAATTTCCATACCTTCAAATTTAATTTAATTTGAGATCCTGATGGAAAAACGGACCTTGAGACAGTAGGTCTGGCCTTAACGGAAGTGGCCAAGGTTGGCAACTGGACATCCGAACAAGATCCGCATACCAAAACCTCTGGGGCCATGCTGGAGCCACCAGCAACACAAATGATTGTTCCATGATGATTTTGGAGATCACTCTTGGAAGAAGAACTAGAGGCGGGAAGATATAAGCAGGTTGATAACACCAAGGAAGTGTCAGCGCATCCAATGCTTCCGCCTGAGAATCCCTGGACCTGGACAGGTACCTTGGAAGTTTCTTGTTTAGATGAGAAGCCATCAGATCTATTTCTGGAAGACCCCACATCTGAACAATCTGAGAAAACACATCTGGATGGAGAGACCACTCCCCTGGATGTAAAGTCTGACGGCTGAGATAATCCGCCTCCCAATTGTCTACACCTGGGATATTAACCGCAGAAATTAGACAGGAGCTGGATTCCGCCCAAACAAGTATCTGAGATACTTCTTTCATAGCTTGGGGTCCCACCCTGATGATTGACATATGCCACTATTGTATATCTGAAAACAAATGAACGGTTCTCTCATCAACAGAGGCCAAAACTGAAGAGCTCTGAGAATTGCACGGAGTTCTAAAATATTGATTAGTAATCTTGCCTCTTGAGATTTCCAAACCCCTTGTGCTGTCAGAGATCCCCAGACAACTCCCCAACCTGAAAGACTTGCATCTGTTGTGATCACAGTCCAGGTTGGCCGAACAAAAGAGGCCCCTTTAACCTTAACACTGGTGATTTAACCACCACGTCAGAGAGTGTCGAACATTGGGATTTAAGGATATTAATTGTGATATCTTTGTATAATCCCAGCACCATTAATTCAGCATACAAAGCTGGAGAGGTCTCATGTGAAAACGAGCAAAAGGAATTGCGTCCAATGCTGCAGTCATGAGGCCTAAAACTTCCATGCACATAGCCACTGAAGGGAATGACTGAGACTGAAGGTGCCGACATGCTGCAACCAATTTCAAACATCTCTTGTCTGTTAGAGACAGAGTCATGGACACTGAATCTAGCTGGAAACCTAAAAAGGGGACCCTTGTCTGAGGAATCAAGAAACTTCTTGGTAAATTGATCCTCCAACCATGTTGTCGAAGAAACAACACTAGTTGATTTGTGTGAGATTCTGCAGAACGTAAAGACTGAGCTAGTACCAAGATATCGTCCAAATAAGGAAACACTGCAATACCCTGTTCTCTGATTACAGATAGTAGGACACCCAGAACCTTTGAAAAGATTCTTGGAGCTGTTGCTAGGCCAAATGGAAGAGCAACAAATTGGTAATGCTTGTCTAGAAAAGAGAATCTCAGGAACTGATAATGTTCTGGATGAATCGGAATATGAAGGTAAGCATCCTGCAAGTCTATTGTAGACATATAATGTCCTTGCTGAACAAAAGGCAGAATAGTCCTTATAGTCACCATGTTGAAAGTTGGTACTCTTACATAATGATTCAAAATTTTCAGATCCAGAACTGGTCTGAATAAATTTTCTTTCATTGGGACAATGAATAGATTTGAATAAAACCCCAGACCTTGTTCCTGAAAAGGAACCGGCATGATTACCCCTGAAACCTCCAGGTCTGAAACACACTTCAGGAAAGCCTGGGCTTTTACTGGATTTACTGGGATGCGTGAGAGAAAAAATCTTCTCACAGGAGGTCTTACTCTGAATCCTATTTGGTACCATTGAGAAACAATGCTCTGAATCCATTGTTTTTGGACAGAATTTGCCAAATATCCTTGAAAAACCTTAATCTGTCCCCTACCAGCTGAGCTGGAATGAGGGCCGCACCTTCATGCAGACTTAGGGGCTGACTTTAGTTTCTTAAAAGGCTTGGATTTATTCCAATTTGAGGAAGGCTTCCAATTGGAAACAGATTCCTTGGGGGAAGGATTAGGTTTTTGTTCCTTATTTTGACGAAAGGAACGAAAACGATTAGAAGATTTACCCTTAGGTTTTTTATCCTGAGGCAAAAAAACTCCCTTCCCCCCAGTAACAGTTGAAATAATAGAATCCAACTGAGAACCAAATAAATTATTACATTGGAAAGAAAGAGATAGTAATCTAGACTTAGATGTCATATCAGCATTCCAAGATTTAAGCCACAAAGCTCTTCTAGCTAAAATAGCTAAAGACATGGATCTAACATCAAGTTTGATAATATCAAAAATAGCATCACAAATAAAATGATTAGCATGTTGCAGTAAACGAACAATGCTATATAAGTCAGAATCCAATTCTTGTTGCACTAAATTCTCCAACCAAAAAGTTGAAGCAGCTGCAACATCAGCCAAAGAAATTGCAGGCCTAAGAAGATGACCTGAATATAAATAGGCTTTCCTTAGATAAGATTCAAGCTTCCTATCTAAAGTATCTTTAAAGGAAGTACTATCTTCCATAGGAATAGTGGTTCATTTAGCAAGAGTAGAAATAGCCCCATCAACTTTGGGGATCTTTTCCCAAAACTCTATTAAAATTGCTGGTAAAGGATACAATTTTTTTAAACCTTGCAGAAGGATTAAAAGGAGTACCCGGCTTATTCCATTCCTTAGAAATCATATCAAAAATAGCATCAGGAATAGGAAAAACCTCTGGAGTAACCACAGGAGGTTTAAAAACAGAATTTAAACGTTTACTGGTTTTAATATCAAGAGGACTAGCTTCCTCAATATCCAAAGTAATTAACACTTCTTTTAACAAAGAACGCATATATTCCATTTTAAATAAATAACATAATTTATGCTTACCTGATAAATTCCTTTCTTCTGTAGTGTGATCAGTCCACGGGTCATCATTACTTCTGGGATATTACTCCTCCCCAACAGGAAGTGCAAGAGGATTCACCCAGCAGAGCTGCATATAGCTCCTCCCCTCTACGTCACTCCCAGTCATTCGACCAAGGACCAACGAGAAAGGAAAAGCCAAGGGTGAAGTGGTGACTGGAGTATAAATTAAAAAATATTTACCTGCCTTAAAAACAGGGCGGGCCGTGGACTGATCACACTACAGAAGAAAGGAATTTATCAGGTAAGCATAAATTATGTTTTCTTCTGTTAAGTGTGATCAGTCCACGGGTCATCATTACTTCTGGGATACCAATACCAAAGCAAAAGTACACGGATGACGGGAGGGATAGGCAGGCTCTTTATACAGAAGGAACCACTGCCTGAAGAACCTTTCTCCCAAAAATAGCCTCCGATGAAGCAAAAGTGTCAAATTTGTAAAATTTGGAAAAAGTATGAAGCGAAGACCAAGTTGCAGCCTTGCAAATCTGTTCAACAGAGGCCTCATTCTTGAAGGCCCAAGTGGAAGCCACAGCTCTAGTAGAATGAGCTGTAATTCTTTCAGGAGGCTGCTGTCCAGCAGTCTCATAAGCTAATTGAATTATGCTACGAAGCCAAAAAGAAAGAGAGGTAGCGGAAGCTTTTGACCTCTCCTCTGCCCAGAGTAAATGACAAACAGAGAAGACGTTTGTCGAAATTCCTTAGTTGCCTGTAAGTAAAATTTTAGAGCACGGACTACATCCAGGTTGTGCAGTAGACGTTCCTTCTTTGAAGAAGGATTTGGGCATAAAGAAGGAACAACAATCTCTTGATTGATATTCCTGTTAGTAACTACCTTAGGTAAGAACCCAGGTTTAGTACGCAGGACTACCTTATCCGAATGAAAAATCAAATAAGGAGAATCACAATGTAAGGCTGATAATTCAGAGACTCTTCGAGCCGAGGAAATAGCCATTAAAAATAGAACTTTCCAAGATAACAACCTTATATCAATGGAATGAAGGGGTTCAAACGGAACGCCCTGTAAAACATTAAGAACAAGGTTTAAACTCCATGGTGGAGCAACAGTTTTAAACACAGGCTTAATCCTGGTCAAAGCCTGACAAAAAGCCTGGACGTCAGGAACTTCTGACAGACGTTTGTGTAACAGAATGGACAGAGCTGAGATCTGTCCCTTTAATGAACTAGCAGATAAACCCTTTTCTAAACCTTCTTGTAGAAAAGACAATATCCTAGGAATCCTAACCTTACTCCAAGAGTAACCTTTGGATTCACACCAATATAGGTATTTACGCCATATCTTATGGTAAATCTTTCTGGTAACAGGTTTCCTAGCCTGTATTAAGGTATCAATAACTGACTCAGAAAACCCACGTCTTGATAAAATCAAGCGTTCAATTTCCAAGCAGTCAGCTTCAGAGAAGTTAGATTTTGATGTTTGAAGGGACCCTGTATCAGAAGGTCCTGCTTCAGAGGTAGAGACCAAGGTGGACAGGATGACATGTCCACCAGGTCTGCATACCAAGTCCTGCGTGGCCACGCAGGTGCTATTAGAATCACTGATGCTCTCTCTTGTTTGATTCTGGCAATCAATCGAGGAAGCAACGGGAAGGGTGGAAACACGTAAGCCATCCTGAAGTCCCAAGGTGCTGTCAGAGCATCTATCAGGACTGCCCCTGGATCTGGACCCGTAACGAGGAAGCTTGGCGTTCTGTCGAGACGCCATGAGATCTATCTCTGGTTTGCCCCAACGTCGCAGTATTTGGGCAAAGACCTCCGGATGAAGTTCCCACTCCCCCGGATGAAAAGTCTGACGACTTAAGAAATCCGCCTCCCAGTTCTCCACTCCCGGGATGTGGATTGCTGACAGGTGGCAAGAGTGAGACTCTGCCCAGAGAATTATCTTTGATACTTCCATCATAGCTAGGGAGCTTCTTGTCCCTCCCTGATGGTTGATGTAAGCAACAGTCGTGATGTTGTCCGACTGAAACCTGATGAACCCCCGAGTTGTCAACTGGGGCCAAGCCAGGAGGGCATTGAGAACTGCTCTCAATTCCAGAATGTTTATTGGCAGGAGACTCTCCTCCTGACTCCATTGTCCCTGAGCCTTCAGAGAATTCCAGACGGCACCCCAACCTAGAAGGCTGGCGTCTGTTGTTACAATTGTCCAGTCTGGTCTGCTGAATGGCATCCCCCTGGACAGATGTGGCCGAGAAAGCCACCATAGAAGAGAATTTCTGGTCTCTTGATCCAGATTCAGAGAAGGGGATAAGTCTGAGTAATCCCCATTCCACTGACTTAGCATGCACAGTTGCAGTGGTCTGAGGTGTAAGCGTGCAAAGGGTACTATGTCCATTGCCGCTACCATTAAGCCGATTACCTCCATGCATTGAGCCACTGACGGGTGTTGAATGGAATGTAGGGTGCGGCAAGCACTTTGAAGTCTTGTTAGCCTGTCCTCTGTCAGGTAAATCTTCATTTCTACAGAATCTATAAGAGTCCCCAGGAAGGGAACTCTTGTGAGTGGAACGAGTGAACTCTTCTTTTCGTTCACCTTCCATCCATGTGACCTTAGAAATGCCAGCACTAACTCTGTATGAGACTTGGCAGTTTGAAAGCTTGAAGCTTGTATCAGAATGTCGTCTAGGTATGGAGCTACCGAGATTCCCCGCGGTCTTAGTACCGCCAGAAGAGCACCCAGAACCTTTGTGAAGATTCTTGGAGCTGTAGCCAATCCGAATGGAAGAGCCACAAACTGGTAATGCCTGTCTAGGAAGGCAAACCTTAGGTACCGATAATGATCTTTGTGAATCGGTATGTGAAGGTAAGCATCTTTTAAATCTACAGTGGTCATGTACTGACCCTCTTGGATCATAGGTAAAATTGTCCGAATAGTCTCCATCTTGAACGATGGAACTCTTAGGAATTTGTTTAGGATCTTTAAGTCCAGGATTGGTCTGAAAGTTCCCTCTTTTTTGGGAACCACAAACAGATTTGAGTAAAACCCCTGTCCCTGTTCCGATCGTGGAACTGGATGGATTACTCCCATTAACAAGAGCTCTTGTACGCAGCGTAGAAACGCCTCTTTCTTTGTCTGGATTGTTGACAATCTTGACAGATGAAATCTCTCTCTTGGAGGAGAGTATTTGAAGTCTAGAAGGTATCCCTGAGATATTATCTCTAGCGCCCAGGGATCCTGGACATCTCTTGCCCAAGCCTGGGCGAAGAGAGAAAGTCTGCCCCCCACTAGATCCGATCCCGGATCGGGGGCCCTCAATTCATGCTGTTTTAGGGGCAGCAGCAGGTTTCCTGGCCTGCTTGCCCTTGTTCCAGGACTGGTTAGGTTTCCAGCCTTGTCTGTAGCGAGCAACAGCTCCTTCCTGTTTTGGTGCAGAGGAAGTTGATGCTGCTCCTGCTTTGAAATTACGAAAGGAACGAAAATTAGACTGTCTAGCCTTAACTTTGGCTTTGTCCTGAGGCAGGGCATGGCCTTTACCTCCTGTAATGTCAGCGATAATCTCTTTCAACCCGGGCCCGAATAAGGTCTGCCCTTTGAAAGGTATATTAAGCAATTTAGACTTAGAAGTAACATCAGCTGACCAGGATTTTAGCCACAGCGCCCTGCGTGCCTGAATGGCGAATCCTGAATTCTTCGCCGTAAGTTTAGTAAGATGTACTACGGCCTCCGAAATGAATGAATTAGCTAGTTTAAGGACTCTAAGCCTGTCCGTAATGTCGTCCAGAGTAGCTGAACCAATGTTCTCTTCCAGAGACTCAATCCAGAATGCCGCTGCAGCCGTGATCGGCGCAATGCATGCAAGGGGTTGCAATATAAAACCTTGTTGAACAAACATTTTCTTAAGGTAACCCTCTAACTTTTTATCCATTGGATCTGAAAAAGCACAGCTATCCTCCACCGGGATAGTGGTACGCTTAGCTAAGGTAGAAACTGCTCCCTCCACCTTAGGGACCGTTTGCCATAAGTCCCTTGTGGTGGCGTCTATTGGAAACATTTTTCTAAATATCGGAGGGGGTGAGAACGGCACACCGGGTCTATCCCACTCCTTAGTAACAATTTCAGTAAGTCTCTTAGGAATAGGAAAAACCTCAGTACTCGTCGGTACCGCAAAATATTTATCCAACCTACACATTTTCTCTGGTATTGCAACTGTGTTACAATCATTCAGAGCCGCTAACACCTCCCCTAGTAATACACGGAGGTTTTCCAGTTTAAATTTAAAATTTGAAATATCTGAATCCAGTCTGTTTGGATCAGAACCGTCACCCACAGAATGAAGTTCTCCGTCCTCATGTTCTGCCACCTGTGACGCAGTGTCTGACATGGCCCTAATATTATCAGCGCACTCTGTTCTCACCCCAGAGTGATCACGCTTACCTCTTAGTTCTGGTAATTTATCCAAAACCTCAGTCATAACAGTAGCCATATCCTGTAATGTGATTTGTAATGGCCGCCCAGATGTACTCGGCGCTACAATATCACGCACCTCCCTCAGAGCGGGAGATGTAGGTACTGACACGTGAGGCGAGTTAGTCGGCATAACTCTCCCCTCGTTGTTTGGTGAAATTTGTTCAATTTGTACAGATTGACTTTTATTTAAAGTAGCATCAATACAGTTAGTACATAAATTTCTATTGGGCTCCACTTTGGCATTGCAACAAATGACACAGGTATCATCCTCTGAATCAGACATGTTTAACACACTAGCAAATAAACTTGCAACTTGGAAATACAATTCAATTAGAATAATATTAAAACGTACTGTGCCTTTAAGAAGCACAGAAGATCTATGACAGTTGAAAATTAATAAATTGAAACAGTTATAGCCTCAATCCTTGTAAACAACACAACTTTAGCAAAGGTTTAATCCCATTAGCAAAGATAACAAATTCTGAAAGCAGGAAACAAATTACAGAATAAACGTTTTTTATCTCAGTCAAACTACAATTCTCACAGCTCTGCTGAGAGAAATTACCTCCCTCAAAATAAGTTTTGAAGACCCCTGAGCTCTGTAGAGATGAACCGGATCATGCAGGGAATACAATGAGTTGCTGACTGAAATATTTGATGCGTAGTAAAAGCGCCAAAAAACGGCCCCTCCCCCTCACACACAGCAGTGAGGGAGAACAGAAACTGTCAGAAAACAGATTAAGCAACTGCCAAGTGGAAAAATAGTGCCCAAACATTTATTCACTCAGTACCTCAGTAAATGAAAACGATTTTACATTCCAGCAAAAACGTTAAACATAATCTCTAGTTATTAAACAGCTTTATGTATTTCTTACAGTGTAATTCTAGTGAAGTACCATTCCCCAGAATACTGAAGTGTAAAGTATACATACATGACATTATATCGGTATGGCAGGATTTTCTCATCAATTCCATTGTCAGAAAATAAAAGCTGCTACATACCTCTATGCAGATTCATCTGCCCGCTGTCCCCTGATCTGAAGTTTACCTCTCCTCAGATGGCCGAGAAACAGCAATATGATCTTAACTACTCCGGCTAAAATCATAGCAAAAACTCTGGTAGATTCTTCTTCAAACTCTGCCAGAGAGGTAATAACACACTCCGGTGCTATTTTAAAATAACAAACTTTTGATTGAAGATATAAAACTAAGTATAATCACCATAGTCCTCTCACACATCCTATCTAGTCGTTGGGTGCAAGAGAATGACTGGGAGTGACGTAGAGGGGAGGAGCTATATGCAGCTCTGCTGGGTGAATCCTCTTGCACTTCCTGTTGGGGAGGAGTAATATCCCAGAAGTAATGATGACCCGTTGACTGATCACACTTAACAGAAGAAAAGTAGATTTGTCAGTGTCAATATCTGAGGAAGGATCTTCTGAATCAGATAGATCCTCATTAGAGGTGGATAATCCATTATGTTGTCGGTCATTTGAAATTTCATCAACTTTATGAGAAGTTTTAAAAGACCTCTTACGCTTATTAGAAGGTGGAAATGCAGACAAAGTCTTCTGAATAGAATCAGTAACAAATTCTTTAAAATTCATAGGTATATTATGTACATTAGAAATTGAAGGAACTGCAACCGGCAATGTACTAATACTGATGGACACACTATCTGCATGTAAAAATTTATCATGACAACTAATACAAATGACATTAGGAGATATAATCTCCACAATTTTACAACAAATGCACTTAGCTTTGGTAGAAACAATGTGTCAGGGTACACTGAAAACTAGATCCTATTATATATATGTAACGTAAGGAATTAAGGACCACAACTGCTAGGAAGTCACACAATAGTATAAATTGTTTTGCATATGTGATAGTTTAGAGAACATATGGAATACCTGCGCAACAATGTAGTACTGAAAATCACTCCATGCAATGTTTAATATACAGGTGCAGTTAGCAATTACACCCTATGGCTGCCACATGTGTCAGGCTTAACACTGTGGTAAAAATTAGCAGCAGGGGTAAATACTGACTATCCTGAGAGATAATACGTAATATGAAAAAATACGGTATGAACAATATTTGTATAAAAATTACGTATCAGAAATGATAGCCCAGAGTGGGGTCAGGTCAAAGATAAGCAAATGACAGGCAAAGCTTATGCAGCGTGATAATCTCAAAATACAGGTATGAGGGAGAGAGAGACTGGCTGTGGTATATATAATACTGGCTCAGAGGAAATCCTAAGAACCAGGCTTACCCAGCAGGAGCAAAGGTGACAAGCGCTAAAACCGGGGAGCAAGCAGGGCTTCAGGCCTGGTGCTAGAGGCAGAGAGTCGCAGCCAGCGATGACGTCACCGCGTTCCGGTAATGAGTGCTGCAGGATGACTGATAGGGAGAGCTGAAGGCTCACAGGTGAAAACAAAGTCCCGGTCAGCAGAGGATAAGACCTTGCAGGCTAAGAGTACAAGGTAAGGGTAGAGAGAATCCTTTAGGGATGTAAAGAGTGAGCACACAAAAAGGATATAGACTGCGGTAGAAGGTACTGACAACTGTAGAGTATGAACAGCATTCACACAAGTGCAAAGGCTCAGAGACAATCAGATAGGTATCTGCAATACTAAGCAATAAGATGTAGCAAGGAGGAGCCTTATATAGGGAGAGGATTAGGATATGTGCAGGTCTTAAAGGCACAGTGAAAAGCAAAGTCAGTGAAGTAGGAAGGTGAGAGAGTAAACGTGGAGCAGAGATGTTGGTAGCTGGCTCCCAGGAGTCCTCATCGTGAGAGTAACCTTTCCAGTGAATGAGATACTCCAATTGACCTCTGCGGATACGTGAGTCCAGTACAGAACGTACCTCATACTCCAAAGCAGGATCAATGGAGACCGGTGTTGCAGTTATAGAAGTTCCGGAGTCTCTAAGATCCCGGTAAGGTTTAATGAGGGAGACGTGGAATGTAGGATGTATCTTGAGGGAGTCGGGTAGTTTGAGACGAACGGCGTTAGCGTTGATGATACGTGATACAGTGTATGGACCAACAAAGAGAGGAGACATTTTCCTAGATGGAGTATTGAGGCGTAAATGTTTGGTGGAGAGCCAGACAAGATCCCTTTCATTATAGGTGGGAGGAGGACGTCTACGCATGTTGTAATACTTTTTGTGTGCTTCTTTTGTGGTGTTAATAGCGGATTCAATGCTCTGGAAGTTAGAAGAAATGCTGTTTGATAACTCAGAAATACTGGGCGAAGAAATGTTAGAGGGTTCAAAGAGATGAAAAACTGGGTGGAATCCATAATTCGCAAAAAATGGAGTAATTCCAGTAGTGGAATGGATGGTGTTGTTATAGCAGAATTCTGCATAGGGGAGGTAGTCAGACCATGAATTTTGATTGGTGGAGCAGTACAGTCTTAGAAATTGTTCCAGCCACTGGTTACATCTCTCGGTCTGGCCGTTACATTGAGGGTGGTAAGCAGTTGTCAATTTCCTTTCAACAGAGAAAGTCTTGCAAAATTGGTACCAGAGTTTACTAGAGAATTGGGTCCCTCTATCACTTAGTATGGAGATGGGTAAGCCATGCAATTTGATAACGTGTTTGATAAGTAGCTGTACGGTTTCCAATGCAGTAGGGAGTTTGGAGAAGGCGATGAAATGACACATCTTTGTGAAGAGGTCTACAACGACTAGAATAGTATTGTTCTTAGAAGATAGGGGCAGATCCACGATGAAATCTAAAGCGATCTCAGACCAAGGCTTCTTTGGTGTCGGTAAAGGTAGTAGGAGACCATAAGGGGCTTGTTTATCTTTTTTGGAAATGGTACAGGTAGGACAGGAGTACACATAGTTCTTAACATCAGATGAAATAGTTGGCCACCAGTGGTTTCTATTAGCCAATTCTTGGGTCTTATGAAGACCTGAATGGCCAGCTAAAAGAGAGTCATGAACAGATCGGAGAAATGAGGGTCTGAGAGTAGGTGGAACGTATACTTTTGCGTCATGAGAATATAGACCTTGTGCGTTGATTCGGAGGAGTTCTGTTGGTTTTGTTAAATCTTTAGTTTGTTCCCTTTTTAGAATGGGAGAGATATCAGCTGCAAAGATATGAAATTGTCTTCTGGTATCACTGAGCGAACCGTTTGTGGAGATGTAGAATGATTACTGATTCTTGAGAGGGCATCAGCTTTTTGGTTCTTACCTGCTGATCGATAAGTGATCAGGAAGTTGAACCGAGAAAAAAAAAGATTCCAGCGAACCTGTCTAGCTGATAACGTTCTAGTAGATTTCAAATACTGGAGATTTCTATGATCCGTGTATATGAGTGTTGGTATCGAAGTCCCTTCCAGGAGGTGCCGCCAATGTTCTAAAGAAAGTTTGATGGCTAAAAATTCTTTGTCACCTATAGGGTAATTTTGTTCGGCAGAATTTAGAGTCCTTGAGTAAAAGGCCACAGGATGGAGAGGTTTTGTTAAACTCTCTCTTTGTGAGAGGACTGCACCGATAGCATGGTTGGAAGCATCAACCTCCAAAACGAACTGCAAATTAGAGTCAGGAAAACGGAGTATCGGAGCAGATGTGAACATTTGTTTGAATAAGTCAAAGGCACACTGGGCATCATGTGTCCACTTAAATGGTGTATTACCTTTAGTGAGGGAAGTGAGAGGTTGAGCTATCTTAGAGAAGTTTTTTTATAAATTTGCGGTAAAAATTCGCAAAACCGAGAAAGGATTGGACCTGACGTACGGTTTTGGGTATGGGCCAATTCAAGACTGCTTCAACCTTTTTGTCCTCCATAGAAATACCTGTGGGAGAAATCTCATAACCCAAGAAAGATATGCGCTGTGTATTAAAGAGACATTTTTCTGCCTTGGCATATAGGTGGTTACCCCTAAGTCTAGATAGTACTTGTCTAACATGTGATATGTGTTGTTGATATGTCTTGGAGTAAATTAAAATATAATCAAGATATATGACGACGAAAACATCTAATATATCTCTGAAAATGTCGTTGATGAGGTGCTGAAATGTTGCGGGCGCATTACAGAGCCCGAAAGGCATAACGACATATTCGAACAAACCATAGCGTGTTCGGAATGCCATGAGCCACTCATCCCCAGCTCTAATACGAATGAGGTTATAGGCGCCCCTTAAATCCAGTTTGGTGAAAAACATTGCTCCCTCCAATCTCTCTATCAACTCGGGTATAAGAGGTAAGGGGTAACGGTTTTTAATTGTGATCTTGTTTAATTGTCGATAATCGACAATGGGTCTAAGTGTACCATCCTTATTTTTTACGAAAAAAATTCCTGCACTAGCGGGTGAGGTAGAGGGGCGAATGAAACCTTTCTTGAGGTTTTCATCTAAGTAACTGTTTAGATGTGAGAGTTCTGGATTGGAAAGTTGATAGATATGTCCTGTAGGGATTTCAGATCCTGGTATGATCTCTATAGGACAATCATACTTTCTATGAGGCGGTAAATTTTCAGATTCTGCTTTACTAAAAACATCAGAAAAGTCCTGGTAAACATCAGGAAGCTGGAGAACGTGAGGAAGTTCAGATGTCTGTAAAGCAGTAGCTAGAAAACAAGTAGAGAGACAGAAGTTTGAGTTAAAGGTAAGAGTCAGACTGGACCAATCTATTTGGGGATTATGAGAATGGAGCCAGTTTATACCTAGTACAATAGGTGAAATAGGAGAAGGGATGATATCGAATGTGATATATTCCCTATGATGATCAGTGGAAGAGACAAGTAAAGGAATGGTCTGATATTCCACAGGACCATTTGGGATAGGATTACCATCAATTCCCCTTAATAAAACAGGAGACTTCTTTTTGACTATAGGTATTTTATTTATATGGGTAAACACACTATCGATATATGATGCTGTTGCTCCCGAATCAATGATCGCGGAAGCCATGACCCGGTGTGAGTCCCACTGCAAAAGAAGAGAGAGGTGTAAGTAAGGAGTTGTCATATATCTTGCCCTTATATTAGAATATCTGAGGTAATATCTGTCCCTTTAAGAATCATGTAGTGGAATACGGGAACTCCTATTTAAGGAGGGACTCAAGCACTCTCAAGTTGCTTGATAATTGCAAATGTATGGTGAATGACTTATTGTAAAGATCGTTACCTTACTCCTAAGCAAACCTCTTACTACTTTATCTATACAATCTCATCCAGTACCTAAGTAGAGGTTGTAGGAATAATCCTCTGTCAAGCCTCATTTATTGAAAGACTTAAAATCTCTCTCTCACTAATTCATTCCAAGTGCCTTACAGACGGAATGAACATCCTCTCTCACAAAACTGCTGACATCATCCGCCAAGCAGCGTGTAGAACCGGAAGTTGGATAACGCTCCACGCAATTACACAGCTCCCAACAGAGTACCTCTGAGTAAACACCTTCACCGGGTCTGAATACCGCAGCTTCAGTAGCACAGACTGATCACTCACCGGATTGTCCTGTCACGCAAGTACTTGTTTAGAAATCCTTTATATGATAAATGAGTTGTTAACAGAGACAATTGTATCTTATGGAACGAATGCCTGTATGAACTGCTATTACTTCCTTTACATCTGTTTTCATATGGATTAATCAATTACTCTCTCGCATCTCTATTGTCATCTGATATTATCTGGGAGTCTTTCACTTATCCATAATCATTCATCTAATATTCACATCATTGATACTGCTTGCTTTGAACTATTTCTACATTAACCTACAAAGTGAAAGTAGTATATAAACCGTTACTGAACTTCAGCACTGAAGAAAGGCTGACAATACATACTTACCTTTATATTACCATAGTGAGTCATTTCTGTCCAAGTATATACTAACCTGAATACCTGTGACAATAAACTCACTCCAATCTTTATTATCTTCATATGTTATTCCTAAGAGGTATCAGTTTACATTTCCCATTGAAAACTGCATAAGTAGGAATAACTACACATATAAATATACCTTTCCTTAATAAGGAGTCTTAGGGCAGTGTAGGGCACAATTGGGCCTGGAGCAAAGCTAAGGGTTAAAGCCGTAGGGAGAGATAGGAGAAGAGGGCTGGCTAGGGAGGTTAGTTGCAACAATGTTGCATGCAAGGGAGGGGCCCACTACTCACCTTAAAAGTGGGGATCATCAGCTTCCTGGCCCTCTTCTTCCTGGAATCCGGTGCAGACGAGTTCTTTCTGTTATTGTTCAGGGTAATTCTTAATTTCTGTGAACAATGCAGCGATCCAGACGATCCAAACTCCCTCCTCAACGCTTCCACGAGTTGGTGTTTGAGAAACCTGGATCTGGAAAACAGAAAACACAGATAAGTACATAGGATGACATTGAAGAGCTAGATGACATAATTCCACCTACACAGTACACTACTGAGATTAGGCCTAGTACTAGTATAACACAGACAAACATTATGAGTCACACAGTTAGCAGGATAGATATACATGCAGCAAGTGAGGGGGTTGAAGGAGATGATTCAGCCTATGCATCAGTTGCAATGGCTAGGCCGGATGAACAATCAGCCTGTCTCCAAACTACTGGCCCTCAGGCTAGGCCTCAGGCTTCCAGTCCCCCTCCGGCAACACCACATGTACCGGTTGAGGCCTATGTGGAAAACACGGTTTCCCCAGTAGCAAGGCCTAGGTTAGATAGGGGCCCAACACGCGTGGCAATTACGAGCCCTGAGACAGAGTTAACGCTTGCGCAGGGCCCCTCTCTATTGGCGCCCCCTGTTAATGCCCTTCAAACTATTTCGGCCCGGCCTGGTGGGTCTTCTGATTTGGCCTTCCTGCCGGCGCAGCAAGCCCCCGTTTTGCCTAGTTCAATAGCTGGGCCCGCTTCTGTGGCCTTTACGCCGGCGCAGCATGCCCTTTCAATAGCTGGGCCCGCTTCTGTGGCCTTTCCGCTGGCGCAACAAGCCCCCGTTTTGCCCGTTTCACCACCTCAGCAAGGCTTACCTGAAGCAGCGGTATCCTCTCTCATGTCCGCGATTCCTCCGTCGGCAGTCTCGGTGGTGTCTTCCATCCTGGCATCATTAGTTGCGGCGATGTCCCCGGCGGGTATGCAGGCTCCTCCGTCGGGTCCTCCAGGTCCTCCTGCGGGTCTTCCGATCCAGCTCCACGTGACGCCGGTGTCCGGTCCTCCAAGCCAGGCCGCAGGTCCTCAGGGTCCAATGGTAAGTGCGCAACCGGAAGTTCCGGTCACGCGCCCATCCACTTCCGGTTCTGGTTTCAGCGTCGGGACTTCGAGGGAACGGTCACATCCTCTGCAGCTCCGTGAAGGTGAGCATCATGAGAGGATGTCGGCCGGGGGTGGGTTATGGGGCCGAAGGGGTCCTCAGGTTCGGCAAAGGAAGGCGCCATCACGCATTAATACCAGATTGCAATTTACTGGCATGGGGTCTCAGGATTCAATTAGCGGGGGCATGCATAGAGGCCTTAAAAGTAGGAGGGGGGTTTCAACGAGAGCTAACAGATTAAACCCCTTGGGTAGGGGCATATTAGCGAGAACCAGGGCGATAGCTCATCAACCAGGTTACCATTCAGGAGGGCTAATAAGTGCAATTGAACCGCAGGGTCAGCACGCCCAGGCTCAGGGACAATTTAATGTGGCACGCCAACATAATGCTCAGGGTCAGGTTAATGCTGCGCTTCAACATAACGCTCAGGGGCAAGTTAATGTTGCGTTTCAGAATAATAGGGCAGATTCTCAGCAAAGTAGGGCAGATTCTCAGCAAAGTAGCGCGCCATCACACACAGTCAGTGGCGCACCTAGCTTCACAAATGTGCACGGTCACAATATGAATGCACAAGCTGTGGCGCAGTTGGGGATTTCTAGTGTGAATGCACAAGCTGATCCTATGAGTGTTTCATATGTGAGGGTAAGAAATGTTGCAAATGATGCTATGAATGTGATATCAACTCCACGGTCAAATGAGATAGGGGACAATTCTGCTTCATTGGTTCAGTTACAAGGTAGCAGTGTGAATGTGGGGCATGGAAGGGCAAATGAAATAGGGCATGCAAGCATAAATACAAATACAAGGTCAGGCTTGGGTCCTATTAACCCTCCCTTTGCCGGTGTCCGTAGTGCTCGCAACCTTTTTTCTTTTTTGCAGAACGCATCACAAGTGGATCCAAACATGGAACCGCACCAAGTTGATAGGCCTTCGGCTTCGGCTGTTACTCCTCAGGAGCAGGCGGATGCACAGCAGCGTGAAAACACGGCTAATTCCTTACAGCGAGATGACGGGGCTGTTCCTGGTCCTTCTACTTCCGGGCTGGAGCCTCAGGACGGCGCAGTGGCCATTCCTGGTAAGCCCTCTACATTTATACATGACCGACATGACCAGGTTGACTCATCCCTTTCAGAATCAGAGTGTGACAGTGACACTTCACTTGGGCTAAGGGGTAAGGGCCAAAAGCGCATGTTTGCTATGGTAAAGAAAATGTGGCAGGTAATGCAGTCAGGCGCGGTTTGGAGCATGGCGCAGGCGCAGCTTGCGATAGGTCCTCCAGAATCTTTGCAGAACAACACTATCTTGGGGGACAAGCGTCCGCCAATTAACTTAATTCCGGAAAGGAAAGTGGCCTTACACGGCGATTCCTTCCCCTCTTACACTCCCTCCTTGCATGGTCATTTGAAGCCAAGAACAATTAGAAAAATACAGCAGGGCAAATATGTGAATATATTTGAATTATCTGCTGAAGCTTGTAGACAGCGAGAGAAAAGTGCGGACGGTACTGGACCTAAAAGGTTCAAGCGTCCTGAAACTTTTGAGGAGTGGCTAATTTGCTTTAGAGTTTTCTCCTCCTGCTACCTGGAGAAATACCCAAGCCAATGCCATGCTATCCTCAAATACACTGATAATATACATTGGATTCAGAGGAAGTTTGCTGAGGGGGCTTGGAGAGATTATGATGCGGAGTTTAGGCAAAAGATGGCGGGTAATCCTGTGCTCACCTTTGATACAACTGACTCGCATCTTTGGCAACGCCTTGGCCCGCAGGGGTCACCCTCCTCCTCCACCCCCTCTAGCAATCAGTCCTTTCGTGCTTCCAAAACGAAGCGCAGAGGAGGTACCTGTTGGGCATTTCAGGATAATAAATGCGACAGAGGTAATTCGTGTGCGTTCAGGCACGTATGCAGATACTGTGCCGGCTCACACGCCGGGAGCGAATGTGCCAGAAAGAAGGATTCAACATCCAGTAGAGCACAGAACAAGCTCTCTCTTGTTGCTAAAGGCCCCAACACCGGTGAAGGTGCATGCCCTTGAGCCATGGCTTAGGGTGTACCCAGATTCGCGCGCAGCATCTTTAATTTTTCAAGGCTTTACGGAAGGTTTTCATATACCGGTGACGAAAGCCATTAAAGGTTCTAGAGGCTATCGTAACCTCAAATCAGCTTACCAACACCCTTCGGTTGTTAGGGACAAGCTGGATAAGGAAATCTCAATGGGCCGGGTAGTGGGTCCTTTTTCTTCGCCCCCTTTGCCGAATCTGGTCATTTCACCACTGGGTGTGGTACCCAAGAAGGAATTGGGAAAATTCCGTCTAAAACACCACCTATCCCACCCTAGGGGCTATTCAGTCAATGATGCTATTGACCCGGAACTCAGCTCAGTGCGATATCAATCTTTTGATAGCGCTCTGGACTTGGTGCGGGGGGTAGGTGCAGGCGCCTTGTTGGCAAAGCTGGATATTGAATCCGCCTTTCGCCTACTGCCCTTGTACCCTTCATCGTTTTATTTGATGGGTTGCAAATTTCAAAAGGGGTTTTACTTAGATAGGTGCTTGCCTATGGGCTGCGCAATCTCTTGCACCTTATTTGAAACCTTTAGTACATTTTTGCACTGGGTTTTGGAGCAACAGGTGGTTAGTAACCGCATTGCACACTATCTGGACGATTTCCTCTTGGTGGGGAGTCCGGGAACTAATGAATGTCAGCAACTGATGGAATCCATGAGAATCCTTATGTTGCAATTCGGTGTCCCATTAGCTGAAGACAAGACTGAGGGCCCGGGTACTTGCATTACGTTCCTGGGTATCGAAATCGATACCGTCGACAGAATTTGTAGGCTGCCTTCTGGCAAAGTCCAGGACATGCTTGAGGCGGTTGAAGCGGCTGTTTCCATGGTAACCATTACGCTTAGGCAGCTACAGTCATTACTTGGCCTTCTGAATTTTGCAGGCAGAGTTATCCCCCTGGGGAGAGTTTTCAATCGGAGATTGGAGGCTAAGCTGAAGGGCAAACTCAGACCTTCTGAAAAAATTTGGATTTCAGAAGGCATGAGAGCTGACCTGCGAGTCTGGAAGACATTTCTTCAGGATTTCAATGGGATTCGATTATGGCGATCTGAACCCATTTCCAGTCAGTTGTTGCATTTATTTACTGACGCCGCAGGGTCAAAGGGTTATGGGGCATATTTCCGAGGGGAATGGAGTGCAGGCCCTTGGCCGCTAGAATGGTTGGCCAGAGGCTTAACACGTAACCTTACCCTTTTGGAGCTTTTCCCTATCGTTTTGGCGGTTGAACTTTGGGGCAACAAATTCGCAAACAGGACGATTAATTTCTGGACAGATAATCTCAGTGTCGTCCACGCGGTGAACTGTCTTTCGGCCACATCTGCGGTTGTAGTTTGTTTGTTGAGGCATCTGGTGTTACGCTGTCTTGAACTTAATATCCAGTTTCAAGCACGGCACGTCCCGGGGGTTAATAATGTCTTAGCAGACGCGCTATCCAGGTTTGATTGGGTGACGTTCAGACGTTTGGCCCCTCATGCTGCATTAGAAGGCTTACCTTGTCCTGGTTTCCTTTGGCAGCTTCTCCGTCCTGGATATCCTTGCTCCCTCTAGTGCGGGCGTCCCTTGCCCCTAGGACATGGCGCTCCTATGTCAGGCTTTGGCACGAATGGGAAGAATTTTGCCGATGTCAGAATGTGGAGGCGATTGACGCGTCTCAGGACAAGGTATGTGATTGGCTGGTGAGTCATTGGCGAAGGGGTTCGCGGCAGGGGGCCGTTCATTCTCGGTTGGCGGCCTTGTCATTCTTTTACCATACACTTGCTTTGCCGGATCCGGGTAGTTCGAAATTTGTGCGTCAAGTTGTTAAAGGTTGGGGCAAGCTCCAACCACAACAAAAGGACTCTAGGGAGCCTATCACGCATGACCGGCTTGAGCGGCTGGTGGACGCTTTGCCGGACATCTGCGCAACGCATTATGAGTTTCTGTTATTCAGAGCCGCGTTTTTATTAGCTTATTCGGCAGCGCTTCGTATAAGTGAGCTTGTGGCGCCGTCTAAATCCTGCACTGACAAGGGCCTTCAGTTTGGCCACGTCAGGGCTGGAGCAGATTCACTTTTAATTTATTTGCCAAGGTCCAAGACTGATCAAGAAGGCAAAGGGGCATGGATACCTATATCTCAGTCTAACGGTCACTGCTGCCCGGTGAGGGCGGTGAACCAGTTTTTAGAACAAAGGCAAGCGAAACAGAGCCCTTTGTTAATCCACGCGAACCGGACTTCTCTATCTTTGTTCCAGTTCCGTAGGGTGCTTGCGAGGGCTGCTGCGCATGCAGGATTGGACGTGTCGAAAATAGCCCCCCATTCTTTCCACATAGGGGCAGCTACTAATGCCGCGCTGCAGGGTTCTTCCGTGGAAGCCATTTGCCGTCTGGGTAGATGGCGTTCCAATAAGTTTAAGGGTTACATTCGACCGGTTGTTGAATAATATGTTAGTTAGTAGTGTTCGTTTTCAGTACTAATCACATGTGTCTTTACAGGACCTGTCAGCGGCGCTAAAAGGATATGGATCGTGGGGCACTCCTATGTTCATTGGGCCTCCATACGTAGTTCGGCCCTTCCGGGGGGGCAGAATTTAGGTTTTCCTTTCACCCAAGTGTCAATTAGATGGTTAGGGGAGAGAGGGATGTGTTGGCCAGCGCTTCCATCACGCATCTCGGAGGCCCTAGTACGCTGGGGTAAACCTCATGTTATAATCCTTCATTTGGGTGGCAATGATTTGGGCGCCATTCCTGTCTTGGAGCTTATCAAAATCATGCAAGCAGATATCGCATGGATCAGAGCTCGCATTCCGAACGTGTTGGTCGGTTGGTCCAATATAGTTCCCAGGTTGGAATGGCGTCACATGTCTTCCCACAGCGCCGCTTATAAAGTTAGGAAGAAGATAAATTCTTCAGTTGCTAGAACCGTCACAGGTAATGGGGGATTCGTGGTTAAACACGAATCTCTAACAGCCGACAAGGTCCATTACTATAGGAAGGATAGGGTACATTTGGAGACAGTTGCCCTAGATATTTTTATAAAGGATATCCGTAAGGCCATAGTAACCCTCCTCTAAGTCCGGTTGGGTTGTGTTTGTCCTTTATCGGTGGCGGCACAGTTATCATTTTAATGCTATCTGGTGGCGGGAGGTAACGGCCCTGTTGCCTTGGAAAGGGTGAACAAGGGGAGTGATGACCAATCTAAAAGTGTGAGGGGTGGATAGCCTCATGTGCACGTGAGGTGCCCCTCCTTCCCCTTGCGGGTGGGTCACGTGATCTCATTAACCCCTTAGTAGCAATTTTTCTATGAGCAGAGGTCCCGCTCTGCTGCAGTTTCCGTTTGGGCCGTTTACCTTCTGCTGTGCCGGGTTGTCATTATAGCAATTCGTTCAGCCGCCATCTGACCTTGTTGGTTACCATAGTTACTTAGTTAGTTAATAAATGTTTAACCTGTGACGGTTAAAAGTTTACCCATAAAAAGTTGTTGTGTTTTTATTTCATTATAGAGTAAGTTGTTATATATTCCCTTCTACGGCTAGCGACCGGTAGGCATTTAATCCCTTAAGGCAGTGTAGGGCACAATTGGGCCTGGAGCAAAGCTAAGGGTTAAAGCCGTAGGGAGAGATAGGAGAAGAGGGCTGGCTAGGGAGGTTAGTTGCAACAATGTTGCATGCAAGGGAGGGGCCCACTACTCACCTTAAAAGTGGGGATCATCAGCTTCCTGGCCCTCTTCTTCCTGGAATCCGGTGCAGACAAGTTCTTTCCCCTCCCTCCCTTCCCTGTTACAAGATGGCTTCCAAATTTAATTTATTGTACTAGGTGCTAAGTATGCCTTCTCAGGCTAATTTAGTAGCCACATTATCGATTGAACATTACCAAATTTAACTTTTATCCCCTAGTTGGCGACGGGTATGCCTATTCAGGCTAACTTTGTCAGCCTCTTTAGTTATTGGTCTACCATATCCGGTCTACCTGGCTTCTGGCGGCTGAGTAGCAGATCCCCTTTTTTAGGGGGTAGTCCTTATTTCCATACCCGCTCGGCGGGAGGTAACGGCCCTGTTGCCTTGGAAAGGGTGAACAGGGGGAGTGATGACCAATCTAAAAGTGTGAGGAGTGGATAGCCTCATGTGCACATGAGGTGCCCCTCCTTCCCCTTGCGGGTGGGTCACGTGATATCATTAACCCCTTAGTAGCAATTTTTCTATGAGCAGAGGTCCCGCTCTGCTGCAGTTTCCGTTTGGGCCGTTTACCTTCTGCTGTGCCGGGTTGTCATTATAGCAATTCGTTCAGCCGCCATCTGACCTTGTTGGTTACCATAGTTACTTAGTTAGTTAATAAATGTTTAACCTGTGACGGTTAAAATTTTACCCATAAAAAGTTGTTGTGTTTTTATTTCATTATAGAGTAAGTGGTTTTACATTCCTTTCTACGGCTAGCGACCGGTAGGCATTTAATCCCTTAGGGATATTGCAGGAGTAGGCAAATGCTGAGTGATACAACAAAAAGGTTAAATGGAAGTCTTACCCTTGTTTTGTTTCTGGAGGGAAGGACAATCTCTAACAGTATGAGTCTCAGAAGCACAATACAAGCATAGGTTGTTAGACCTTCTCCTGTTCTTTTCCTCAGGTGAGAGTGGGCCTTTAATGAAGCCTATATCCATAGGTTCGGGTGTGGACTTGCTCACAGGAGGTATATTATGTTTTTTAGGGTAATTATCATGATAGGAGCGCTCCTGTTGTCTCTCCCTGAGACGCCTGTCAATGGTAATGCTAAGTGTCATTAATTCCTCAAGAGTCTGGGGTAACTCAGAACGTGAGAGCTCGTCCTTTATGCCTTCTGAGAGGCCCAACCTAAACTGGTTTCTCAGTGAGAGATTGTTCCACTGTGTGTCCTTAGCCCATCTTTTAAACTCAGTAATATAGTCTTCAACTAATCTTTTCTTTTGTTTAAGGCTTCTCATTGCGTTTTCTGCGGTAATTTGCTTATATGGGTCCTCATACAGGTGTCCCATAGCAGAAAAGAAATTCTCCAATGAATTTAGTATCTCATCATTGTTTTCAAAATAGGAGTTAGCCCAGGTGCGCGGCTCACCCCTTAAGTAAGAGATAACTGTGAGTACTCTTGCTCTATCATTTGGGTAAGTATGGGGTTTCAGAGAAAATAAGAGGAGACAGGCATTCTTAAAGTCTCTATATTGAGACCTGTCACCACTAAACTTCTCTGGGGTGCTAACCTGGGGCTCAAATATGGGGACCCTTTTATCCACAACATCCCTGATGTATGCCTTCAATGTGTCGTTTTCGACTTTTAGGGAATTTAGAGCTTCAGTGAGCAAATCCACCCTCTGTGTAAGGTTCTGCAGATGAGTGTTCATCCCAGCTGGATCCATAGGTAGGCTTAGTATTATGTCAGGGTACACTAAAAACTAGATCCTATTATATATATGTAACGTAAGGAATTAAGGACCACAACTGCTAGGAAGTCACACAATAGTATAAATTGTTTTGCATATGTGATAGTTTAGAGAACATATGGAATACCTGCGCAACAATGTAGTACTGAAAATCACTCCATGCAATGTTTAATATACAGGTGCAGTTAGCAATTACACCCTATGGCTGCCACATGTGTCAGGCTTAACACTGTGGTAAAAATTAGCAGCAGGGGTAAATGCTGACTATCCTGAGAGATAATACGTAATATGAAAAAATACGGTATGAACAATATTTGTATAAAAATTACGTATCAGAAATGATAGCCCAGAGTGGGGTCAGGTCAAAGATAAGCAAATGACAGGCAAAGCTTATGCAGCGTGATAATCTCAAAATACAGGTATGAGGGAGAGAGAGACTGGCTGTGGTATATATAATACTGGCTCAGAGGAAATCCTAAGAACCAGGCTTACCCAGCAGGAGCAAAGGTGACAAGCGCTAAAACCGGGGAGCAAGCAGGGCTTCAGGCCTGGTGCTAGAGGCAGAGAGTCGCAGCCGGCGATGACGTCACCGCGTTCCGGTACTGAGCGCTGCAGGATGACTGATAGGGAGAGCGGAAGGCTCACAGGTGAAAACAAAGTCCCGGTCAGCAGAGGATAAGACCTTGCAGGCTAAGAGTACAAGGTAAGGGTAGAGAGAATCCTTTAGGGATGTAAAGAGTGAGCACACAAAAAGGATATAGACTGCAGTAGAAGGTACTGAGAACTGTAGAGTATGAACAGCATTCACACAAGTGCAAAGGCTCAGAGACAATCAGATAGGTATCTGCAATACTAAGCAATAAGATGTAGCAAGGAGGAGCCTTATATAGGGAGAGGATTAGGATATGTGCAGGTCTTAAAGTCACAGTGAAAAGCAAAGTCAGTGAAGTAGGAAGGTGATACTTGACACAATGTCAGGCAGCAAAATTCCAACAGATACTTCTGAGGCAGGATCAGATTGAGACATCTTGCAAAATGTAAAAGAAAAAACAACATATAAAGCAAAATGATCAATTTCCTTATATGACAGTTTCAGGAATGGGAAAAAAATGCAAATAGCATAGCCCTCTGACATAGAAAAAGGCAAGAGGCAAAAGCAATGGGGCAATAAATAATGAAAAAAGTTTGGCGCCAAGTATGACGCACAACGTAACTGAAATTTTTTTGCCGACAACCATGTCCGGAAATGACACACTCGGGTCACTAACGACGCAACCCTGTGTGAAACCTCTGCGTCAATTAAGGCGCCGGAAATGACAAACTTGCGTCAACGGACGTGCCTTTCGCGCCAAAACATTCTCACGCCAAGAGTGACACAATAAAGTGTAGCATTTGGCGCACCCGCGAGCCTAAGTCAGCCCGCAATTTGAAACAAAGTAGTCAATTGAAAAAAAGACTAAACCCCAGGTAACAAAAATATTTCTTAATATTAATTTCCCCAAATATGAAACTGACAATCTGCAAAAGGAAATACATGAACCTGACTCATGGCAAATATAAGTACAATAAATATATTTAGAACTTTATATAAATGCATAAAGTGCCAAACCATAGCTGAGGTGTCTTAAGTAATAAAAACATACTTACCAAAAGACACCCATCCACATATAGCAGATAGCCAAACCAGTACTGAAATAGTAGAGTTAACGGTATATGAGAGTATATCGTCGATCTGAAAAGGGAGGTAGGAGATGAATCTCTACGACCGATAACAGAGAACCTATGAAAAAGACCCCTGTTAGGAAAATCATTGCATTCAATAGGTGATACTCCCTTCACGTCCCTCTGAAATTCGCTGTACTCTGAGAAGAATCGGGATTCAAAATGCTGAGAAGCGCATATCAACGTAGAAATCTTAGCACAAACTTACTTCACCACCTCCATAGGAGGCAAAGTTTGTAAAACTGATTTGTGGGTGTGGTGAGGGGTGTATTTATAGGCATTTTGAGGTTTGGGAAACTTTGCCCCTCCTGGTAGGATTGTATATCCCATACATCACTAGCTCATGGACTCTTGCCAATTACATGAAAGAAATATATATATATATATACAGTATTTCTATATAAATAATATTATTGCATCACTGGCAGTACTTAGCCCATTTGTACCTGATGTAAGGAAAGTATCTTCATAAAAGAAGTATCAATTGGAGATGGAGCTTGTTCAAAGTTCAATGAGTCACTGACTGCCTGGCTGGCTGCTCGCTGCTGTCCCACGTGTCCTCCCTTCCAACTCGGCTCCCTCCTGGACTCACTCTGTGAGTGTGCTCACATCACGTGATGTATGCCCCCCATATTCCCCACCCCAGTGGGTGTATTGCAGGCTGGCCTGTGGAGTGATGTCATCATCATGTGATTGGAGGCTGGACGCTGGAGTCGGAGAACTGTCTTGAAGACGTGAGAGCCACGGCGACACTGACACCCGCCTGCATCTAAAGCTCTGAGCAGCCATTGAGCTAAGTCTGCCTACCTCCTGTTGTGTGTTGTCAGTCGCACTCACTGTCACACGACGTGTCACTCACAGAGTTGACTACTCTTCTCAAAGGCCACTCACAAGTTCAACAGTGACTGTGGTCTGTGCTCTGCTAGGTGCACTGCTCGCTCTTCTTCTCCACAGTCACTCACGCTGCAGCTGCCGGCCTGGCCCGGCCCACCCTGGGCCCTGACTGCCCAGCGGTCCAATCTGGCCATGATTGAAGTTAAAGGGATAATCTAGTCAAAATTCCCCTTTTATGGTTCAGATAGAGCAGTGTTTCCTAAACCCAATCCTCAGGACCCTTACTCAGGCCAGATAGGTGAGCTGATTGTTTCACCTGTGCTCTAGTTAAGATATAATGAATATCTGGCCTGAGTAAGGGTCCAGAGGACTGGGTTTGGGAAACACTGAGATAGAGCAACTTTCTAATTAACCCCTATTATCAATGTTTCTTTGTTCTCTTGGTATATTTATTTGAAAAATCAAAAAAGTAAGCTTAGGAGCGGGCCCATTTTTGGTTCAACACCCTGGATAGCACTTGCTGATTGGTGGCTACATTTAGACACCAATAAGCAAGTGCTATCCAGGGTATTGAACCTAAAATGGGCCAGGTCCTAAGCTTATATTCCTGCATTGATATTAGGAGTAAATAAGAAAGTTGCTTAAAATGACAAAATTACACGCTCTATCTGAATCATGAAAGGTTCATTTTGACTAGAATATCCCTTTAATGAATTCTTTGAAAGACAAGTTATTGTTGGATTTTGTTAAGTCTTTCAGTACAGTAACTCTTAAGGCGGCAAATCTAGATAAATACTTAGTCTACACTGGGTTACATTTCTCACATTTCTGGTAAAAGTCACAAGTCTATAGGAAGGCCGTGCAATTTAAATGGAATTGTCTAAGATAGAAGGGTTCAATATGCCCATAATGTATAGGAACAGATTCTTTGTTTCCGCTGAGCAATAATCCTAACTGGCAATGTAAAATATTTTTAGATAAATTTAAAGTTTATATTTGAGATTGGTGTTAGATATGGAGTCATAGAACAGGATTTTATACCTTTACCTTACAATGAATACATTTTACAGAAAATTTATTTTTTTATTTAAATGTTTCTTAAACAGTAAAACTCGTCATTACAATGCAAAAGACACTCTATATATTAACTAATTCTTTTAATTGTATTTGGGCACATTGTGTTTCATGAATAACATCGCTATGTAAAACACTGCACTTGCTCCCGGCAAGGAAAATGAGGTGAGTAATGGCAGCGGCAATTTTTCGCTTTATTATTTAAAAGCCACTGCCTTAGCCCCCTACCCCCCCCCCCCCCCAAAAAAGGAGAAAATGTGATGTGTCATGCAGCGAATGGCTATTGCTAATTTAGAAGAAAAGGGATGTTGGATTTACCAGTTGATTATTTTTTGTAAATTACAAGAGTTCTAAACAGTAAAATGTACGGTTTAAAACTAAAGTTGTTTACATTTTTACAGAATTATTCTGGCAATTAGGGCAGCCCTTTTTTGTAAAAACAACAGAAAAAAAGATGTTGGATTTACCAGATTAAGATGCCAGTTTTTTTTCTGTAAAAACAACAGGATTTTTTTCTATAATGTCCAGTATATATATATATAGCAATAGTTGTGGGGTAAGCACTCTCACCTCCTCATTGACATCCTCACTCACTGGACTTTAAATAACAAAACGTGGTTTATTGTTGTGACGTTTCGGGGATCAAACCATCCCCTTCATCAGAACAAACAAGTTTGGTCTGATGAAGGGGACGGTTTAATCCCCCAAAAAGTTTTGTTATTTAAAGTCCAGTGAGTGCGGATTTATTTTGCAGTATATATATATATATATATAAGAAAATGTGATTGGGTTTGCTCGTGAGTAGGGTGTTATGTTTTTTCCCCACTTTCACGCTCCATTGAAGTCTATGGGTGAATACGTTAATGCATTTGCGATATTCGATATTTTGGCTTTTTGCACACATCGGGTAATTGTTTGTGCAGTAACCTTTTTACTTTCAATATGTAAGATGCGCTGCATGGCGAGTACAAAAAGCTTACTTCTAGCAAACTTAACGCACGAGCCATAGCCACCCATATATCAGCTTGTAGTAGCCATGAAGGCAGAGTAGTGGCCATTTCTCCATTTTCATAAGATTTTTTGATAAAACAGACACACATCACTGTCATGTAACAGAAGTTAAGGGGTTTCCTTGACATCATTTCTCATCTCTCTGTGGGTCACATCCCACCAGGTTTCCAGAAAAGCAGCGCAGGTCATCAGCAGGTCAAATGTGGCAACTTTGAAGATCAGGAGCCTGAAGGTTAGAAACTGCAGATCTAGAGAGAGAGGACAGACGGATTTAGTGTTATGTAATGCACACGGTGTGCCTCATAGTTCAGGGATGTCACTGGTGCTAGAAGCTGCAGGGACAGTGATATGTCTGACCCCAACATACATCTGTGTATAGTGACGTCTGACCCCAACATGCATCTGTGTATAGTGACGTCTGACCCCAACATGCATCTGTGTATAGTGACGTCTGACCCCAACATGCATCTGTGTATAGTGACGTCTGACCCCAACATGCATCTGTGTATAGTGACGTCTGACCCCAACATGCATCTGTGTATAGTGACGTCTGACCCCAACATGCATCTGTGTATAGTGACGTCTGACCCCAACATGCATCTGTGTATAGTGACGTCTGACCCCAACATGCATCTGTGTATAGTGACGTCTGACCCCAACATGCATCTGTGTATAGTGACGTCTGACCCCAACATGCATCTGTGTATAGTGACGTCTGACCCCAACATACAGATGTGTATAGTGACGTCTGACCCCAACATGCATCTGTGTATAGTGACGTCTAACCCCAACATACATCTGTGTATAGTGACGTCTGACCCCAACATGCATCTGTGTATAGTGACGTCTGACCCCAACATGCATCTGTGTATAGTGACGTCTGACCCCAACATACAGATGTGTATAGTGACGTCTGACCCCAACATGCATCTGTGTATAGTGACGTCTGACCCCAACATACAGATGTGTATAGTGACGTCTGACCCCAACATACAGATGTGTATAGTGACGTCTGACCCCAACATGCATCTGTGTAAAGTGACGTCTGACCCCAACATACAGATGTGTATAGTGACGTCTGACCCCAACATACAGATGTCTATAGTGACGTCTGACCCCAACATACAGATGTGTATAGTGACGTCTGACCCCAACATACAGATGTGTATAGTGACGTCTGACCCCAACATGCATCTGTGTATAGTGACGTCTGACCCCAACATGCATCTGTGTATAGTGACGTCTGACCCCAACATGCATCTGTGTATAGTGACGTCTGACCCCAACATGCATCTGTGTATAGTGACGTCTGACCCCAACATACATCTGTGTATAGTGACGTCTGACCCCAACATACAGATGTGTATAGTGACGTCTGACCCCAACATGCATCTGTGTATAGTGACGTCTGACCCCAACATGCATCTGTGTATAGTGACGTCTGACCCCAACATGCATCTGTGTATAGTGACGTCTGACCCCAACATGCATCTGTGTATAGTGACGTCTGACCCCAACATACATCTGTGTATAGTGACGTCTGACCCCAACATGCATCTGTGTATAGTGACGTCTGACCCCAACATGCATCTGTGTATAGTGACGTCTGACCCCAACATACATCTGTGTATAGTGACGTCTGACCCCAACATACAGATGTGTATAGTGACTTCTGACCCCAACATGCATCTGTGTATAGTGACGTCTGACCCCAACATACATCTGTGTATAGTGACGTCTGACCCCAACATGCATCTGTGTATAGTGACGTCCTGACCCCAACATGCATCTGTGTATAGTGACGTCTGACCCCAACATACATCTGTGTATAGTGACGTCTGACCCCAACATACAGATGTGTATAGTGACGTCTGACCCCAACATGCATCTGTGTATAGTGACGTCTGACCCCAACATGCATCTGGGTATAGTGACGTCTGACCCCAACATGCATCTGTGTATAGTGACGTCTGACCCCAACATGCATCTGTGTATAGTGACGTCTGACCCCAACATACAGATGTGTAAAGTGACGTCTGACCCCCAACATACAGATGTGTATAGTGACGTCTGACCCCCAACATGCATCTGTGTATAGTGACGTCTGACCCCAACATGCATCTGTGTATAGTGACGTCTGACCCCAACATGCATCTGTGTATAGTGACGTCTGACCCCCAACATACAGATGTGTATAGTGACGTCTGACCCCAACATGCATCTGTGTATAGTGACGTCTGACCCCAACATGCATCTGTGTATAGTGACGTCTGACACCAAACATGCATCTGTGTATAGTGACGTCTGACCCCAACATGCATCTGTGTATAGTGACGTCTGACCCCAACATGCATCTGTGTATAGTGACGTCTGACCCCAACATGCATCTGTGTATAGTGACGTCTGACCCCAACATGCATCTGTGTATAGTGACGTCTGACCCCAACAGTGCATCTGTGTATAGTGACGTCTGACCCCAACATGCCATCTGTGTATAGTGACGTCTGACCCCAACATGCATCTGTGTATAGTGACGTCTGACCCCAACATGCATCTGTGTATAGTGACGTCTGACTCCAACATACAGATGTGTATAGTGACGTCTGACCCCAACATGCATCTGTGTATAGTGACGTCTGACTCCAACATACAGATGTGTATAGTGACGTCTGACCCCAACATACAAATGTGTAAAGTGACGTCTGACCCCCAACATACAGATGTGTATAGTGACGTCTGACCCCAACATACAAATGTGTAAAGTGACGTCTGACCCCCAACATACAGATGTGTATAGTGACGTCTGACCCCAACATGCATCTGTGTATAGTGACGTCTGACCCCAACATGCATCTGTGTATAGTGACGTCTGACTCCAACATGCATCTGTGTATAGTGACGTCTGACCCCAACATGCATCTGTGTATAGTGACGTCTGACCCCAACATGCATCTGTGTAAAGTGACGTCTGACCCCAACATGCATCTGTGTAAAGTGACGTCTGACCCCACATGCATCTGTGTAAAGTGTACGTCTGACCCCAACATGCATCTGTGTAAAGTGACTCTGACCCCAACATGCATCTGTGTATAAGTGACGTCAGACCCCAAGCATGCCATCTGTGTAAAGGTGACGTCTGACCCCCAACATGCATTCTGTGTATAGTGACGTCTGACCCCAACATGCAATCTGTGTATAGTGACGTCTGACCCCAACATGCATCTGTGTATAGTGACGTCTGACCCCAACATGCATCTGTGTATAGTGACGTCTGACCCCAACATGCATCTGTGTATAGTGACGTCTGACCCCAACATGCATCTGTGTATAGTGACGTCTGACCCCAACATGCATCTGTGTATAGTGACGTCTGACCCCAACATGCATCTGTGTATAGTGACGTCTGACCCCAACATGCATCTGTGTATAGTGACGTCTGACCCCAACATGCATCTGTGTATAGTGACGTCTGACCCCAACATGCATCTGTGTATAGTGACGTCTGACTCCAACATACAGATGTGTATAGTGACGTCTGACCCCAACATGCATCTGTGTATAGTGACGTCTGACCCCAACATACAGATGTGTATAGTGACGTCTGACCCCAACATACAGATGTGTAAAGTGACGTCTGACCCCCAACATACAGATGTGTATAGTGACGTCTGACCCCAACATGCATCTGTGTATAGTGACGTCTGACCCCCAACATTCATCTGTGTATAGTGACGTCTGACCCCAACATGCATCTGTGTATAGTGACGTCTGACCCCAACATCATCTGTGTATAGTGGACGTCAGACTCCAACATGCATCTGTGTATAGTGACGTCTGACCCCAACATCATCTGTGTATAGTGACGTCTGACCCCAACATGCATCTGTGTAAAGTGACGTCTGGACCTCCAACATGCATCTGTGTATAGTGACGTCTGACCCCAACATGCATCTGTGTAAAGTGACGTCTGACCCCAACATGCATCTGTGTAAAGTGACGTCTGACCCCAACATGCATCTGTGTAAAGTGACGTCTGACCCCAACATGCATCTGTGTAAAGTGACGTCTGACCCCAACATGCATCTGTGTATAGTGACGTCTGACCCCAACATACAGATGTGTATAGTGACGTCTGACCCCAACATGCATCTGTGTATAGTGACGTCTGACCCCAACATGCATCTGTGTATAGTGACGTCTGACCCCAACATGCATCTGTGTATAGTGACGTCTGACCCCAACATGCAGATGTGTATAGTGACGTCTGACCCCAACATAGCAGATGTGTATAGTGACGTCTGACCCCAACATGCATCTGTGTATAGTGACGTCTGACCCCAACATGCATCTGTGTATAGTGACGTCTGACCCCAACATGCATCTGTGTATAGTGACGTCTGACCCCAACATGCATCTGTGTATAGTGACGTCTGACTCCAACATGCATCTGTGTATAGTGACGTCTGACCCCAACATGCATCTGTGTATAGTGACGTCTGACCCCAACATGCATCTGTGTATAGTGACGTCTGACCCCCAACATACAGATGTGTATAGTGACGTCTGACCCCAACATGCATCTGTGTATAGTGACGTCTGACTCCAACATGCAGATGTGTAAAGTGACGTCTGACCCCAACATACAAATGTGTAAAGTGACGTCTGACCCCAACATGCATCTGTGTATAGTGACGTCTGACCCCAACATGCATCTGTGTAAAGTGACGTCTGACCCCAACATACAGATGTGTATAGTGACGTCTGACCCCAACATGCATCTGTGTATAGTGACGTCTGACCCCAACATGCATCTGTGTATAGTGACGTCTGACCCCAACATGCATCTGTGTATAGTGACGTCTGTCCCCAACATGCATCTGTGTATAGTGACGTCTGACCCCAACATACAGATGTGTATAGTGACGTCTGACCCCAACATGCATCTGTGTATAGTGACGTCCTGACCCCAACATGCAGCTGTGTATAGTGACGTCCTGACCCCAACATGCATCTGTGTATAAGTGACGTCTGACCCCAACATGCATCTGTGTATAGTGACGTCTGACCCCAACATACATCTGTGTATAGTGACGTCTGACCCCAACATGCATCTGTGTATAGTGACGTCTGACCCCAACATGCAGCTGTGTATAGTGACGTCTGACCCCAACATGCAGCTGTGTATAGTGACGTCTGACCCCAACATCATCTGTGTATAGTGACGTCTGACCCCAACATGCATCTGTGTATAGTGACGTCTGACCCCAACATGCATCTGTGTATAGTGACGTCTGGCCCCAACATGCATCTGTGTATAGTGACGTCTGACCCCAACATGCATCTGTGTATAGTGACGTCTGACCCCAACATGCATCTGTGTATAGTGACGTCTGACCCCAACATGCATCTGTGTATAGTGACGTCTGACCCCAACATGCATCTGTGTATAGTGACGTCTGACTCCAACATACAGATGTGTATAGTGACGTCTGACCCCAACCATGCATCTGTGTATAGTGACGTCTGACTCCAACATACAGATGTGTATAGTGACGTCTGACCCCAACATACAAATGTGTAAAGTGACGTCTGACCCCCAACATACAGATGTGTATAGTGACGTCTGACCCCAACATACAAATGTGTAAAGTGACGTCTGACCCCCAACATACAGATGTGTATAGTGACGTCTGACCCCAACATGCATCTGTGTATAGTGACGTCTGACCCCAACATGCATCTGTGTATAGTGACGTCTGACCCCAACATGCATCTGTGTATAGTGACGTCTGACCCCAACATGCATCTGTGTATAGTGACGTCTGACCCCAACATGCATCTGTGTAAAGTGACGTCTGACCCCAACATGCATCTGTGTAAAGTGACGTCTGACCCCAACATGCATCTGTGTAAAGTGACGTCTGACCCCAACATGCATCTGTGTATAGTGACGTCTGACCCCAACATGCATCTGTGTAAGTGACGTCTGACCCCAACATGCATCTGTGTAAGTGACGTCTGACCCCAACATGCATCGGTGTAAAGTGACGTCTGACCCCAACATGCATCTGTGTAAAGTGACGTCTGACCCCAACATACAGATGTGTATAGTGACGTCTGACCCCAACATGCATCTGTGTAAAGTGACGTCTGACCCCAACATGCATCTGTGTATAGTGACGTCTGACCCCAACATAGAGATGTGTATAGTGACGTCTGACTCCCAACATGCATCTGTGTATAGTGACGTCTGACCCCAACATGCATCTGTGTATAGTGACGTCTGACCCCCAACATGCATCTGTGGTATATGTGACGTCTGGCCCCCAACATACAGCCTGTGTATAGTGACGTCTGACCCCAACATACAGATGTGTATAAGTGACGGCCTGACCCCAACCATACAGATGTGTATAGTGACGCCTGAGCCCCACATACAGATGTGTATAGTGACGGTCTGACCCCAACATGCAGAGGTGTGATAGTGACGTCTGACCCCAACATACATATGTGGTATAGTGGACGTCTGACCCCCAACATACAGATGTGTATAGTGGACGTCAGACCCCAAACATGCCAAACGGTGTATAGTGACGTCTACCCCAACATACAAATGTGTATAGTGACGTCTGGACCCCAACATACATTATGTTATAGTGACGTCTGACCCAAACATACATCTGTGTATAGTTACGTCTGACCTCCAACATACAGATGTGTATAGTGACGACAGATCCCCAAACATACTCATGTGTATATGTGACGTCTGACCCCAACATGCATCGTGTATAGTGAACGTCTGACCCCCAACATGCATCTGTGTATAGTGAAGTCTGACCCAACATGCATCTGTGTATAGTGACGTCTGACCCCAACATGCATCTGTGTAAAGTGACGTCTGACCCCAACATGCATCTGTGTAAAGTGACGTCTGACCCCAACATGCATCTGTGTAAAGTGACGTCTGACCCCAACATGCATCTGTGTAAAGTGACGTCTAACCCCAACATGCATCTGTGTAAAGTGACGTCTGACGCCAACATGCATCTGTGTAAAGTGACGTCTGACCCCAACATGCATCTGTGTAAAGTGACGTCTGACTCCAACATACAGACGTGTATAGTGACGTCTGACCACCAACATACAGATGTGTATAGTGACGTCTGACCCCCAACATACAGATGTGTATAGTGACGTCTGACCCCAACATGCATCTGTGTAAAGTGACGTCTGACCCCAACATGCATCTGTGTAAAGTGACGTCTGACTCCAACATACAGATGTGTATAGTGACGTCTGACCCCCAACATACAGATGTGTATAGTGACGTCTGACCCCGACATACAGATGTGTATAGTGACGTCTGACCCCAACATGCATCTGTGTAAAGTGACGTCTGACCCCAACATACAGATGTGTATAGTGACGTCTGACCAGCAACATACAGATGTGTATAGTGACGTCTGACCCCAACATACAGATGTGTATAGTGACGTCTGACCCCAACATGCATCTGTGTAAAGTGACGTCTGACCCCAACATGCATTTGTGTAAAGTGACGTCTGACTCCAACATACAGATGTGTATAGTGACGTCTGACCCCCAACATACAGATGTGTATAGTGACGTCTGACCCCGACATACAGATGTGTATAGTGACGTCTGACCCCAACATGCATCTGTGTAAAGTGACGTCTGACTCCAACATACAGATGTGTATAGTGACGTCTGACCCCCAACATACAGATGTGTATAATGACGTCTGACCCCAACATACAGATGTGTATAGTGACGTCTGACCCCAACATACAGATGTGTATAGTGACGTCTGACCCCAACATGCATCTGTGTATAGTGACGTCTGACCCCAACATGCATCTGTGTATAGTGACGTCTGACTCCAACATGCATCTGTGTATAGTGACGTCTGACCCCAACATGCATCTGTGTATAGTGACGTCTGACCCCAACATGCATATGTGTAAAGTGACGTCTGACCACAACATGCATCTGTGTAAAGTGACGTCTGACCCCAACATGCATCTGTGTAAAGTGACGTCTGACCCCAACATGCATCTGTGTAAAGTGACGTCTGACCCCAACATGCATCTGTGTAAAGTGACGTCTGACCCCAGCATGCATCTGTGTAAAGTGACGTCTGACCCCAACATGACATCTGTGTATAGTGACGTCCTGACTCCAACATACAGATGTGTATAGTGACGTCTGACCCCAACATGCATCTGTGTATAGTGACGTCTGACTCCAACATACAGATGTGTATAGTGACGTCTGACCCCAACATACAAATGTGTAAAGTGACGTCTGACCCCCAACATACAGATGTGTATAGTGACGTCTGACCCCAACATACAGATGTGTAAAGTGACGTCTGACCCCCAACATACAGATGTGTAAAGTGACGTCTGACCCCAACATGCATCTGTGTATAGTGACGTCTGACCCCCAACATGCATCTGTGTATAGTGACGTCTGACTCCAACATGCATCTGTGTATAGTGACGTCTGACCCCAACATGCATCTGTGTATAGTGACGTCTGACCCCAACATGCATCTGTGTATAGTGACGTCTGACCCCCAACATACAGATGTGTATAGTGACGTCTGACCCCAACATGCATCTGTGTATAGTGACGTCTGACCCCCAACATGCATCTGTGTATAGTGACGTCTGACTCCAACATGCATCTGTGTATAGTGACGTCTGACCCCAACATGCATCTGTGTATAGTGACGTCTGACCCCAACATGCATCTGTGTAAAGTGACGTCTGACCCCAACATGCATCTGTGTATAGTGACGTCTGACCCCAACATACAGATGTGTATAGTGACGTCTGACCCCAACATACAGATGTGTAAAGTGACGTCTGACCCCAACATGCATCTGTGTAAAGTGACGTCTGACCCCAACATGCATCTGTGTAAAGTGACGTCTGACCCCAGCATGCATCTGTGTAAAGTGACGTCTGACCCCAACATACAGATGTGTATAGGGACGTCTGACCCCAACATGCATCTGTGTAAAGTGACGTCTGACCCCAACATGCATATGTGTATAGTGACGTCTGACCCCCAACATACAGATGTGTATAGTGACGTCTGACCCCGACATGCATCTGTGTATAGTGACGTCTGACCCCAACATGCAGATGTGTATAGTGACGTCTGACCCCAACATGCATATGTGTATAGTGACGTCTGGCCCCAACATGCATCTGTGTATAGTGACGTCTGACCCCAACATGCATCTGTGTATAGTGACGTCTGACCCCAACATGCATCTGTGTATAGTGACGTCCGACCCCAACATGCATCTGTGTATAGTGACGTCTGACCCCAACATGCATCTGTGTATAGTGACGTCTGACCCCAACATGCATCTGTGTATAGTGACGTCTGACCCCCAACATGCATCTGTGTATAGTGACGTCTGACCCCAACATGCATCTGTGTATAGTGACGTCTGGCCCCAACATGCATCTGTGTATAGTGACGTCTGACCCCAACATGCATCAATGTATAGTGACGTCTGACCCCAACATGCATCTGTGTATAGTGACGTCTGACCCCAACATGCATCTGTGTATAGTGACGTCTGACCCCAACATGCATCTGTGTATAGTGACGTCTGACCCCAACATGCATCTGTGTATAGTGACGTCTGACCCCAACATGCATCTGTGTATAGTGAAGTCTGACCCCAACATGCATCTGTGTATAGTGACGTCTGACCCCAACATGCATCTGTGTAAAGTGACGTCTGACCCCAACATGCATCTGTGTAAAGTGACGTCTGACCCCAACATGCATCTGTGTAAAGTGACGTCTAACCCCAACATGCATCTGTGTAAAGTGACGTCTGACGCCAACATGCATCTGTGTAAAGTGACGTCTGACCCCAACATGCATCTGTGTAAAGTGACGTCTGACTCCAACATACAGACGTGTATAGTGACGTCTGACCACCAACATACAGATGTGTATAGTGACGTCTGACCCCAACATACAGATGTGTATAGTGACGTCTGACCCCAACATGCATATGTGTAAAGTGACGTCTGACCCCAACATGCATCTGTGTAAAGTGACGTCTGACTCCAACATACAGATGTGTATAGTGACGTCTGACCCCAACATACAGATGTGTATAGTGACGTCTGACCCCAACATACAGATGTGTATAGTGACGTCTGACCCCAACATGCATCTGTGTAAAGTGACGTCTGACCCCAACATACAGATGTGTATAGTGACGTCTGACCCCAACATACAGATGTGTATAGTGACGTCTGACCCCAACATACAGATGTGTATAGTGACGTCTGACCCCAACATACAGATGTGTATAGTGACGTCTGACCCCAACATACAGATGTGTATAGTGACGTCTGACCCCAACATACAGATGTGTATAGTGACGTCTGACCCCCAACATACAGATGTGTATAGTGACGTCTGACCCCAACATACAGATGTGTATAGTGACGTCTGACCCCAACATACAGATGTGTATAGTGACGTCTGACTCCAACATACAGATGTGTATAGTGACGTCTGACCCCCAACATACAGATGTGTATAGTGACGTCTGACCCCAACATACAGATGTGTATAGTGACGTCTGACCCCAACATACAGATGTGTATAGTGACGTCTGACCCCAACATACAGATGTGTATAGTGACGTCTGACCCCAACATACAGATGTATATAGTGACGTCTGACCCCAACATACAGATGTGTATAGTGACGTCTGACCCCAACATACAGATGTGTATAGTGACGTCTGACCCCAACATACAGATGTGTATAGTGACGTCTGACCCCAACATACAGATGTGTAGTGACGTCTGACCCCAACATACAGATGTGTATAGTGACGTCTGACCCCAACATACAGATGTGTATAGTGACGTCTGACCCCAACATACAGATGTGTATAGTGACGTCTGACCCCAACATACAGATGTGTATAGTGACGTCTGACCCCAACATACAGATGTGTATAGTGACGTCTGACCCCAACATACAGATGTGTATAGTGACGTCTGACCCCAACATACAGATGTGTATAGTGACGTCTGACCCCAACATACAGATGTGTATAGTGACGTCTGACCCCAACATACAGATGTGTATAGTGACGTCTGACCCCAACATACAGATGTGTATAGTGACGTCTGACCCCAACATACAGATGTGTATAGTGACGTCTGACCCCAACATACAGATGTGTATAGTGACGTCTGACCCCAACATACAGATGTGTATAGTGACGTCTGACCCCAACATACATATGTGTATAGTGACGTCTGACCCAACATACAGATGTGTATAGTGACGTCTGACCCCAACATACAGATGTGTATAGTGACGTCTGACCCCAACATACAGATGTGTATAGTGACGTCTGACCCCAACATACAGATGTGTATAGTGACGTCTGACCCCAACATACAGATGTGTATAGTGACGTCTGACCCCAACATACAGATGTGTATAGTGACGTCTGACCCCAACATACAGATGTGTATAGTGACGTCTGACCCCAACATACAGATGTGTATAGTGACGTCTGACTCCCAACATACAGATGTGTATAGTGACGTCTGACCCCAACATACAGATGTGTATAGTGACGTCTGACCCCAACATACAGATGTGTATAGTGACGTCTGACCCCAACATACAGATGTGTATAGTGACGTCTGACCCCAACATACAGATGTGTATAGTGACGTCTGACCCCAACATACAGATGTGTATAGCGACTCTGACCCCAACATACAGATGTGTATAGTGACGTCTGACCCCAACATACAGATGTGTATAGTGACGTCTGACCCCAACATACAGATGTGTATAGTGACGTCTGACCCCAACATACAGATGTGTATAGTGACGTCTGACCCCAACATACAGATGTGTATAGTGACGTCTGACCCCAACATACAGATGTGTATAGTGACGTCTGACCCCAACATACAGATGTGTATAGTGACGTCTGACCCCAACATACAGATGTGTATAGTGACGTCTGACCCCAACATACAGATGTGTATAGTGACGTCTGACCCCAACATACAGATGTGTATAGTGACGTCTGACCCCAACATACAGATGTGTATAGTGACGTCTGACCCCAACATACAGATGTGTATAGTGACGTCTGACCCCAACATACAGATGTGTATAGTGACGTCTGACCCCAACATACAGATGTGTATAGTGACGTCTGACCCCAACATACAGATGTGTATAGTGACGTCTGACCCCAACATACAGATGTGTATAGTGACGTCTGACCCCAACATACAGATGTGTATAGTGACGTCTGACCCCAACATACAGATGTGTATAGTGACGTCTGACCCCAACATACAGATGTGTATAGTGACGTCTGACCCCAACATACAGATGTGTATAGTGACGTCTGACCCCAACATACAGATGTGTATAGTGACGTCTGACCCCAACATACAGATGTGTATAGTGACGTCTGACCCCAACATACAGATGTGTATAGTGACGTCTGACCCCAACATACAGATGTGTATAGTGACGTCTGACCCCAACATACAGATGTGTATAGTGACGTCTGACCCCAACATACAGATGTGTATAGTGACGTCTGACCCCAACATACAGATGTGTATAGTGACGTCTGACCCCAACATACAGATGTGTATAGTGACGTCTGACCCCAACATACAGATGTGTATAGTGACGTCTGACCCCAACATACAGATGTGTATAGTGACGTCTGACCCCAACATACAGATGTGTATAGTGACGTCTGACCCCAACATGCATATGTGTAAAGTGACGTCTGACCCCAACATACAGATGTGTATAGTGTCGTCTGACCCCCAACATACAGATGTGTATAGTGACGTCTGAGCCCAACATACAGATGTGTATAGTGACGTCTGACCCCAACATACAGATGTGTAAAGTGACGTCTGACTCCAACATACAGATGTGTATAGTGACGTCTGACCCCCAACATACAGATGTGTATAGTGACGTCTGACCCCAACATACAGATGTGTATTGTGACGTCTGACCCCAACATACAGATGTGTATAGTGACGTCTGACCCCAACATACAGATGTGTATAGTGACGTCTGACCCCAACATACAGATGTGTATAGTGACGTCTGACCCCAACATACATATGTGTAAAGTGATGTCTGACCCAAACATGCATCTGTGTAAAGTGACGTCTGACTCCAACATGCATCTGTTTAAAGTGACGTATGACCCCAACATGCATCTGTGTATAGTGTCGTCTGACTCCAACATACATCTGTGTATAGTGACGTCTGACTCCAACATACATCTGTGTATAGTGACGTCTGAACCCAACATACAGATGTGTAAAGTGACGTCTGACCCCAACATACAGATGTGTAAAGTGACGTCTGACCCCAACATACAGATGTGTATAGTGATGTTTGACACCAACATACAGATGTGTAAAGTGACGTCTGACCCCAACATGCATCTGTGTATAGTGACGTCTGACCCCAACATACAGATGTGTATAATGATGTCTGACCCAACATATAGATGTGTATAGTGACGTCTGACCCCAACATGCATCTGTGTATAGTGACGTCTGACCCCCAACATGCATCTGTGTAAAGTGACGTCTGACCCCAACATACAGATGTGTATAATGACGTCTGACCCCAACATACAGATGTGTATAATGACGTCTGACCCCAACATACAGATGTGTATAGTGACGTCTGACCCCAACATGCATCTGTGTATAGTGACAACTGACCCCCAACATGCATCTGTGTAAAGTGACGTCTGACCCCAACATACAGATGTGTATAATGACGTCTGACCCCAACATGCATCTGTATATAGTGACGTCTGACCCCCAACATGCATCTGTGTAAAGTGACGTCTGACCCCAAAATACAGATGTGTATAATGACGTTTGACCCCAACATACAGATGTGTATAGTGACGTCTGACCCCAACATACAGATGTGTATAATGACGTCTGACCCCAACATACAGATGTGTATAATGATGTCTGACCCCAACATACAGATTTGTATAATGACGTCTGACCCCAACATACAGATGTGTATAAGGACGTCTGACCCCAACATGCATCTGTGTATAGAGTCTGACCCCAACATACAGATGTGTAAAGTGACGTCTGACCCCAACATGCATCTGTGTAAAGTGACGTCTGACTCCAACATACAGATGTGTATAGTGACGTCTGACCCCAACATACAGATGTGTAAAGTGACGTCTGACCCCAACATACAGATGTGTATAGTGACGTCTGACCCCAACATACAGATGTGTATAGTGACGTCTGACCCCAACATACAGATGTGTATAGTGACGTCTGACCCCAACATACAGATGTGTATAGTGACGTCTGACCCCAACATACAGATGTGTATAGTGACGTCTGACCCCAACATACAGATGTGTATAGTGACGTCTGACCCCAACATACAGATGTGTATAGTGACGTCTGACCCCAACATACAGATGTGTATAGTGACGTCTGACCCCAACATACAGATGTGTATAGTGACGTCTGACCCCAACATACAGATGTGTATAGTGACGTCTGACCCCAACATACAGATGTGTATAGTGACGTCTGACCCCAACATACAGATGTGTATAGTGACGTCTGACCCCAACATACAGATGTGTATAGTGACGTCTGACCCCAACATACAGATGTGTATAGTGACGTCTGACCCCAACATACAGATGTGTATAGTGACGTCTGACCCCAACATACAGATGTGTATAGTGACGTCTGACCCCAACATACAGATGTGTATAGTGACGTCTGACCCCAACATACATCTGTGTAAAGTGACGTCTGACCCCAACATACAGATGTGTATAGTGACGTCTGACCCCAACATACAGATGTGTATAGTGACGCCTGACCCCAACATACAGATGTGTATAGTGACGCCTGACCCCAACATACAGATGTGTATAGTGACGTCTGACCCCAACATACAGATGTGTATAGTGACATCTGACCCCAACATACAGATGTGTATAGTGACGTCTGACCCCAACATACAGATGTGTATAGTGACGTCTGACCCCAACATACAGATGTGTATAGTGACGTCTGACCCCAACATACAGATGTGTATAGTGACGCCTGACCCCAACATACAGATGTGTATAGTGACGTCTGACCCCAACATACAGATGTGTATAGTGACGTCTGACCCCAACATACAGATGTGTATAGTGACGTCTGACCCCAACATACAGATGTGTATAGTGACGTCTGACCCCAACATACAGATGTGTATAGTGACGTCTGACCCCAAAATACAGATGTGTATAGTGACGCCTGACCCCAACATACAGATGTGTATAGTGACGCCTGACCCCAACATACAGATGTGTATAGTGACGTCTGACCCCAACATACAGATGTGTATAGTGACGCCTGACCCCAACATACAGATGTGTATAGTGACGTCTGACCCCAACATACAGATGTGTATAGGGACGTCTGACCCCAACATACAGATGTGTATAGTGACGCCTGACCCCAACATACAGATGTGTATAGTGACGTCTGACCCCAACATACAGATGTGTATAATGACGCCTGACCCCAACATACAGATGTGTATAGCGACGTCTGACCCCAACATACAGATGTGTATAGCGACGTCTGACCCCAACATACAGATGTGTATAGTGATGCCTGACCCCAACATACAGATGTGTATAGTGACGCCTGACCCCAACATGCAGATGTGTATAGTGACGCCTGACCCCAACATGCAAATGTGTATAGTGACGTCTGACCCCAACATACAGATGTGTATAGTGACGTCTGACCCCAACATACAGATGTGGACGTCTGACCCCAACATACAGATGTGGACGTCTGACCCCAACATACAGATGTTTATAGTGACGTCTGACCCCAACATACAGATGTGGACGTCTGACCCCAACATACAGATGTGTATAGTGACGTCTGACCCCAACATACAGATGTGTATAGTGACGTCTGACCCCAACATACAGATGTGTATAGTGACGTCTGACCCCAACATACAGATGTGTATAGTGACGTCTGACCCCAACATACAGATGTGTATAGTGACGTCTGACCCCAACATACAGATGTGTATAGTGACGTCTGACCCCAACATACAGATGTGTATAGTGACGTCTGACCCCAACATACAGATGTGTATAGTGACGTCTGACCCCAACATACAGATGTGGACGTCTGACCCCAACATACAGATGTGGACGTCTGACCCCAACATACAGATGTGTATAGTGACGTCTGACCCCAACATAGATGTGTATAGTGACGTCTGACCCCAACATACAGATGTGTATAGTGACGCTTGACCCCAACATACAGATGTGTATAGTGACGTCTGACCCCAACATACAGATGTGTATAGTGATGTCTGACCCCAACATACAGATGTGTATAGTGACGTCTGACCCCAACATACAGATGTGTATAGTGACGTCTGACCCCAACATACAGATGTGTATAGTGACGTCTGACCCCAACATACAGATGTGTATAGTGACGTCTGACCCCAACATGCAAATGTGTATAGTGACGTCTGACCCCAACATACAGATGTGTATAGTGACGTCTGACCCCAACATACAGATGTGGACGTCTGACCCCAACATACAGATGTGTATAGTGACGTCTGACCCCAACATACAGATGTGTATAGTGACGTCTGACCCCAACATACAGATGTGGACGTCTGACCCCAACATACAGATGTGGACGTCTGACCCCAACATACAGATGTGTATAGTGACGTCTGACCCCAACATAGATGTGTATAGTGACGTCTGACCCCAACATACAGATATGTATAGTGACGCCTGACCCAACATACAGATGTGTATAGTGACGTCTGACCCCAACATACAGATGTGTATAGTGACGCATGACCCCAACATACAGATGTGTATAGTGACGTCTGACCCCAACATACAGATGTGTATAGTGACGCCTGACCCCAACATACAGATGTGTATAGTGACGTCTGACCCCAACATACAGATGTGTATAGTGATGTCTGACCCCAACATACAAATGTGTATAGTGACGTCTGACCCCAACATACAGATGTGTATAGTGACGTCTGACCCCAACATACAGATGTGTATAGTGACGTCTGACCCCAACATACAGATGTGTATAGGACGTCAGACCCCAACATACAGATGTGTATAGTGACGTCTGACCCCAACATACAGATGTGTATAGTGACGTCTGACCCCAACATACAGATGTGTATAGTGAAGTCTGACCCCAACATACAGATGTGTATAGTGACGTCTGACCCCAACATACAGATGTGTATAGTGACGTCTGACCCCAACATACAGATGTGTATAGTGACGTCTGACCCAACATACAGATGTGTATAGTGACGTCTGACCCCAACATACAGATGTGTATAGTGACGTCTGACCCCAACATACAGATGTGTATAGTGACGTCTGACCCCAACATACAGATGTGTATAGTGACGTCTGACCCCAACATACAGATGTGTATAGTGACGTCTGACCCCAACATACAGATGTGTATAGTGACGTCTGACCCCCAACATACAGATGTATAGTGACGTCTGACCCCAACATACAGATGTGTATAGTGACGTCTGACCCCAACATACAGATGTGTATAGTGACGTCTGACCCCAACATACAGATGTGTATAGTGACGTCTGACCCCAACATACAGATGTGGACGTCTGACCCCAACATACAGATGTGTATAGTGACGCCTGACCCCAACATACAGATGTGTACAGTGACTGTCCAGTGACCCCAACATACAGATGTGGACGTCTGACCCCAA